>NW_026518709.1:7500-18654 GCF_027409825.1 Scomber japonicus | reverse complement strand
GAAGGAACGAACGAACAAACGAAGGAGGGAAGGAAAGAAAGAAAGAAGGAAGGGAGGAAGAAGGAAGGAAGGTAGGAGGGAGGGAAGGTAGAAGGAAGGAGGGAGGGAGGGAGAAAGGAAAAGAGGAAGGGAGGAAGGAAGGAAAGAAGGGCAGAGGAAAGAAGGAAGGTAATGGGGAGGAAAGAAAGAGAGAAGGAAGGAGGGAGGAAAAAAGGAAGGAAAGGAGGGAGGGAGGAAGGAAAGAAGGAAGGTAGGAGGGAAGGAGGGAGAAAGGAAGAGAGGAAGGAAGGAAGGAAAGAAGGAAGGAGGGAGGAAGGAAGGACAGAAGGAAGAAAGGGGGATGGAGGAAGGAAAGAAGGAAGGGAGGAAAGAGAGGAAGGAAGGAACAGTCAAAACAGAATCTCCCTCAGCTTCCAGTTTGTAGTACTTCTGGTTCTTCAAGTCATTTTTTTCTTCACCACACAAATAAACTATTTCTACTTTCTACTTTTGAACTCGTTTCCTCGGCAACGCTATCAGAGAAAAGCATTGGACCATTTCAACAAACGCTAAATGGAGTTGTGGTCTGGTGACAAACATCCGAGCACAGCTGTATTATATTAGCAAGCTCTCGACTTAAAAAGCAGAACAGCAAATCCTTCCTGCACATGGGAGGGGAGGAAGGGAGGGAGGGAGGGAGGGAGGGAGGAAGGAAGGAAGGAAAGGACCCTGCACATATAAAAGGAAAGAACTGTCTTTATATCTGTATTCTATCCACAGACCAGACAGAGCTCTATGTTGGGTTATTAACCCTCCTGTTGTCCTTGAGTCAAGAAAGGAAGGGAGGAAGGAAAGGAGGGAGGAAGAAGGAAAGAAAAGAGGAAGGGAGGAAGAAGGAAGGAAAGGAGGGAGGAAGGAAGGGAGGAAAGGAAAGAAGGAAGGAAAGGAGGGAGGAAGGAAGGGAGGAAAGGAAAGAAGGAAGGAAGGAAGGACAGGAAAAAAGGAAGGAAAGGAGGGAGGAAGAAGAAGGAAGGAAGGAAGGAAGGAAAGAAGGACAGGAAAAAAGGAAGGAAAGGAGGGAGGGAGGAAGAGGGAAGGAAAGGAGGAAGGAAGAGGGAAGGAAAGGAGGAAGGAAGAAGGAAGGAAAGGAGGGAGAGAGGGAGAAAGGAAAAGAGGAAGGAAGGAAAGAAGGATAGGAAAGGAGGGAGGGAGGAAGGGAGGAAAGGAAAGAAGGAAGGAAGGCAGGAGGGAGGGAGGAAGAAGGAAGGAAAGAAGGAAGGAAAGGAGGGAGGAAGGAAGGGAGGGAGGAAAGGAAAGAAGGAAGGAAGGAAGGAGGGAGGAAAGGAGGAAGGAAGGAAGGAACAAACTCCTCCAGAAGGAAGGAAGGGGGGAAGAAGGAAGGAAGGTAGGAGGGAGGGAGGGAGGAAGGAAAGAAGGAAGGAGGGAGGGAGAAAGGAAAAGAGGAAGGGAGGAAGGAAGGAAAGAAGGACAGAGGACAGAAGGAAGGTAATGAGGAGGAAAGAAAGAGAGAAGGATGGAGGGAGGAAGGAAGGAAGGAAGGAAGGAAGGAAGGAAAGGAGGAAGGTAGGAAGAAAGAAGGAAGGTAGGAAGGAGGGAGGAAGAAGGAAGGAAGGTACATCTGAGCACAGCTGTATTAGAACTGTGTGTTTATCTGTATTCTACCCGCAGACCAGACAGAGCTTTATGGTCTAATCATAAAAGAAGGAAGGAAGGTAGGAAAGGAGGGGAGGAAGGAAGGAAGGAAGGAAGGGAGGAAAGAGAGGAAGGACCCTGCACATATAAAAGAACTGTGTGTTTATCTGTATTCTACCCACAGACCAGACAGAGCTTTATGTTGGGTTATTAACCCTCCTTGAGTCAAGAAAGGAAGGGAGGAAGGAAAGGAGGGAGGGAGGGAGGAAGCAAGGAAGGGCAGAAGAAAGAAGGAAGGTAGGATGGAGGGAGAAGGAAGGAAAGGAGGGAGAAAGGGAGAAAGGAAAAGAGGAAGGAAGGAAAGAAGGACAGGAAAAAAGGAAGGAAAGGAGGGAGGAAGAAGGAAGGAAAGGGGGGAGGAAGGAAGGAAGGAAAGGAGGGAGGAAAGGAGGGAGGAAGAGGGAAGGAACGGAGGGAGGAAGAGGGAAGGAAAGGAGGGAGAGAGGGAGAAATAAAAAGAGGAAGGAAGGAAAGAAGGACAGGAAAAAAGGAAGGAAAGGAGGGAGGAAGAAGGAAGGAAAGGGGGAGGAAGGAAGGAAGGAAGGGAGGAAGAAGGAAGGAAAGGAGGGAGGAAGGAAGGGAGGAAGGAAGGAAGGAAGGAAGGGAGGAAAGAGAGGAAGGACCCTGCACATATAAAAAGGAAAGAAGTGTTTATCTGTATTCTATCCACAGACCAGACAGAGCTTTATGGTCTAATCATAAAAGAGTCTTGTTCATTTCCAGTGCGGATGCTGCTCCGTTAATGGAGGACAGATGCATTCTGGGAGATCAGCAATTGCTCATCTGCCGGCCGTGGAGCTTTTTTGCTAAGGATGATGCTCAATATGAGGTCATTACAAGATTCTGCGGCCATTAGATTTGATGGGGCCCTGGATGGTACGACTTAATAGAAAACAGTAATGTGGTGGCGGAGGAGGGGGGGGGGGGGGGGGGGGGGAGGAGGAGGAAGAGGAGGAGGAGGAGGAGGAAGAGGTGGAGGGTGGGAGGAGGAGGATGAGGAGGAAGAGGAGGAGGAGGAGGAGGGGGAGGAGGAGGCGGCTGAGGGGGAGGAGGAGGAGGTGAAGGGGGAGGAGGAGGAGGTGGCGGCAGAGGGGGAGGAGGAGGAGGAGGAGGAGGAGGAGGAAGAGGAGGTGGCGGCAGAGGGGGAGGAGGAGGAGGAGGTGAAGGGGGAGGAGGAGGAGGAGGAGGTGGAGGACGAGGAGGAAGAGGAGGAGGTGGAGGAGGAGGAGGGGGGAGGAGGGGGAGGAGGAGGTGGAGGAGGAGGAGGAGGAGGAGGTGGAGGACGAGGAGGAGGAGGAGGAGGAGGAGGAGGAGGAGGTGGTGGCAGAGGGGGAGGAGGAGGAGGAAGAGGAGGAGGAAGAGGAGGTGGAGGGGGAGGAGGAGGAGGAAGAGGAGGAGGAGGAGATGGAGAGGAAGAGGAGGTGGAGGACGAGGAGGAAGAGGTGGAGGAGGAGACGGAGGAGGAAGAGGAGGAGGAGGTGGAGGACGAGGAGGAAGAGGAGGAGGAGGTGGAGGACGAGGAGGAAGAGGAGGAGGTGAGGACGAGGAGGGGGGAGGAGGGGGAGGAGGAGGAGGGGGAGGAGGAGGGGGAGGAGGAGGTGGAGGAGGAGGAAGAAGAGGAGGAGGAGGTGGCGGCAGAGGGGGGAGGAGGAGGAGGAAGAGGAGGAGGAAGAGGAGGAGGAAGAGGAGGAAGAGGAGGAGGTGGAGGACGAGGAGGGGGGGGAGGGGAGGGGAGGGGAGGTGGAGGGGGTGGAGGAGGGAGGAGGAGAGGAGGAGGAGGTGGCGGCAGAGGGGAAGAGGAGGAGGAGGTGAAGGGGGGAGGAGGAGGAGGAAGGAGGTGGCGGCAGAGGGGGAGGAGGAGGAGGAAGAGGAGGAGGTGGCGGGCAGAGGGGAAGAGGAGGAGGAGGTGAAGGAGGAGGAGGAGGAGGAGGAGGTGGCGGCAGAGGGGGAGGAGGAGGAGGAAGAGGAGGAAGAGGAGGAGGAGGAGGAGGTGGAGGAGGAGGAAGAGGAGGAGGAGGTGGAGGACGAGGAGGAAGAGGAGGAGGAGGAGGAGGAAGGAGGAGGAGGAGGAGGTGGAGGAGGTGGCGGCAGAGGGGGAGGAGGAGGAGGAGGTGAAGGGGGAGGAGGAGGAGGAGGTGGCGGCAGATGGGAAGGGGGAGGAGGAAGAGGAGGAGGAGGTGGAGGGGGAGGAGGAAGAGGAGGGGGGGAGGAGGAGGATGAGGAGGAAGAGGAGGAGGAGGAAGAGGAGGAGGAGGTGGAGGGGGAGGAGGAGGAGGAAGAGGAGGTGGAGGAGGAGGAGGAGGAAGAGGAGGAGGAGGTGGAGGAAGAGGAGGAGGTGGAGGAGGAAGAGGAGGTGGAGGACGAGGAGATGGAGGAGGAAGAGGAGGAGGAGGAGGAAGAGGAGGAGGAGGTGGAGGACGAGGAGGAAGAGGAGGAGGAGGAGGAAGAGGAGGAGGAGGAGGAGGTGGAGGAGGTGGCGGCAGAGGGGGAGGAGGAGGAGGAGGTGAAGGGGGAGGAGGACGAGGAGGTGGCGGCAGAGGGGGAGGAGGAGGAGGAAGAGGAGGAAGAGGAGGAAGAGGAGGAGGAGGTGGAGGGGGAGGAGGAGGAGGAGGAAGAGGTGGAGGAAGAGGAGGAGGGTGGCGGCAGAGGGGGAGGAGGAGGAGGAGGTGGCGGGGGAGGAGGAGGAGGAGGAGGTGGCGGGGGAGGAAGAGGAGGTGGAGGAGGAGGAGGAGATGGAGGAGGGGGATGAGGAGGAGGAGGAGGAGGAGGGGGAGGAGAGGGAGGAGGTGGAGGAGGAGGATGAGGGGGAGGAGGAGGATGAGGAGGAGGAGAGGAGGAGGAGGAGGAGGAGGAGGAAGAGGAGGAGGAGGAGGAGGAGGAGGCAACAGCAAAGCTTTCATTAACCTTGAGTTTGTAAAAATTGGATTACTAGAAGCTCATTGAAGAAAACACATGGCCTTAAGACTTAAAAAAAAAAAAAAGATATTTGTTAGGAGAGTGGAGCCTTGAACCATTGAAGCCTTTTCTTTCTTTCTTTCCTCCCCCCTACCTTCCTCCCTCCCTCTTTCCTTTTTTCCTCCCTCCCTCCATCCTTCTTTCCTCCTACCTTCTTTTCTTTCCTCCTTCCTTCCTTCTTTTCTTTCCTCCCTCCCTCCTTTCCTTCCTTTTTCCTCCATTCCATCCTTCCTTCCTCTTTTCCTTTCTCTTTCCCTCCCTCCCTCCCTCCTTCCTTCTTCCTCCCCTCCCTCCTTCTCTTTTCTTTCCTCCTACCTTCCTCCCTTCCTTCTTTTCTTTCCTCCCTTCCTTCCTCCCTCCCTGCCTGCTTTCCTTCCTTTTTCCTCCCTTCCATCCTTCCTCCCTCCTTCCTTTCCTCCCTTCCTTCTGTCCTTCCTCCCTTCCTTCTGTCCTTCCTTCTTTTATTTCCTCCCTTCCTTCCTTCCTTCATTCCATCTGTCCTTCCATCCTCCCTCCTTCTCTCTTACTTTCCTCCCCATTACCTTCCTTCTTTCCTGTCTTTCTTTCTTCCTTCCTCCTCTTCCTTCTGTCCTTCCTTCCTCCCTCCCTCCCTCCTCCTTCCTTCCCCTCCTTTGTTAGTTGGTTTCTCCCTTCTTTCCTCCCCATTACCTTCTTTCTTTCCTTCTTCCTTCCCTTCTCCCTCCCTCCTTTCCTTCCTTCCTTGACTCGAGGACAACAGGAGGGTTAAAACATGCTCTTTGTCCGTGCCTCACCATTTCACCCTCCTCCCAATTCTGAAATATTAGAACAAAAAAAAAAAAAAAAGCAATAAATTCACCTTTAAAGGAAATCCTCACACATATTGCTGGTAGTTGTGTTTAATGATGGCTGTTACATCTCTGGACACACCAAGTTGTTAAGGTTGTTTTTTTTAAAGGACATAATCTAAGCAGAAAGTCAGACATAACAGCCAGACATAAAATATAAAATGTTATCTGGTTGTAATTATATATGACTTTCAGACATATATAATACAACTTAATGGGGTTCAATGATGAGGGTTATGAGGCTTCCTCCCTCCCTCCTACCTTCCTTCTTTCTTCCTTCCTTCCTTCCTCCCCCCATTCCCTCCTACTCTCTTTCTTTCCTTCCCTCCTTCCTTCCTCCCTCCTTTCCTACATTCCTACCTTCCTTCCTTCTTCCTCCCTCCCTCCCTCCTACCTTCCTTCCTTCTTCCTCCTTTCCTTCCTCCATTCCCCTTCCGTCCTTCCTTCTGGAGGAGTTCCTTCCTTCTTCCTCCCCTTCCTTCCTTCTTTCCTCCCTTCCTTCGTCCCTCCTTTCCTTCCTTCTTCCTCCCTCCCTCCTGCCTTCCATCTTTCCTTTCCTCCCTCCTTTCCCGTCCTTCTTTCCTTCCTTCCTCTTTTCCTTTCTCCCCTCTCTCCCCCCTGTCCTTCCTTCTTCCTTCCTCCCTCCCTCCTTCCTTCCTCCTTCCCTCTTCCCTTCCTTCCTTCCTTCTCTCCTCCCTTCCTTCCTTCCTTCCTTCCTTTGTTCGTTCCTTCGTTCCTCTTTTCCTTCCGTCTTCCTCCCTCCTTTCCTTCCTTCCTTGACTCGAGGACAACAGGAGGGTTAAAACATGCTCTTTGTTTGTGCCTCACCATTTCAACCATCCTCCCAATTCTGAAGAGAGAAGAGAGAGTAATAATAATAAAACTTAACATTGTTGAGAGTTTGTCTGACTGGATGCCGGTCAGACAGGAAGTAGAAGCATGCTTTCCTTTCTCCCTCTCTCACTCCTTTCCTTCCTTCTTCCTCCCTCCCTCCCTCCTCCTACCTACCTTCCTTCTTCCCTTCCTCCATCCCCCTTCCTTCCTTCTGGAGGAGTTCCTTCCTTCCTTCCTTCCTTCCTCCCTCCTTCCTTCCTTCTTTCCTTTCCTCCCTTCCTTCCTCCATCCCCCTTCCTTCCTTCTGGAGGAGTTCCTTCCTTCCTTCCTTCCTTCCTCCTTTCCTCCCTCCTTCCTTCTGGAGGAGTTCCTTCCTTCTTTCCTCCCTCCTTCCTTCCTCCTTTCCTTCCTTCTTCCTCCCTCCCTCCTGCCTTCCTTCCTTCTTTCCTTTCCTCCCTCCCTCCTTTCCCGTCCTTCTTTCCTTCCTTCCTCTTTTCCTTTCTCCCTCTCTCCCCCCTTTCCTTCCTCCTTCCCTCCTCCCTTCCTTCCTCCTTCCCTCCTCCCTTCCTTCCTTCCTTCCTTCTTTCCTTCCCTCCTTTGTTCGTTCCTTCTTTCCTTTCCTCTCTTCCTCCTTTCCTTTCTCCCGATCTTCCTCCTTTCCTTCCTTCCTTGACTCGAGGACAACAGGAGGGTTAAAACATGCTTAACATTGTTGAGAGTTTGTCCGACTGGATGCTGCTCAGACAGGAACTAGCAGTGTGCACATAGAGCGGGAGTCTGCAGCAAAGGTCAGAGGTCAGAGGTCAAACTGAGCAACACCACAGAGAGCAGAGAGACGTCCTGAGATGCAGCTTAAGAGGTGTTTAGTCCCCTCAGTCAGGAGGGTCACGGTTATCCAAGGAGAGCGGCTGCCTTCCATTCAACACTCCATGGATAATGCTTCTTCATGATATGTAATCACACAGAGAGATAACATGAATGCCATTTTGGAAAAGGTCAGGAAACATTCTTCTCCTCTGTAGCTCTCACTGTGGAGAGAGAGGAGAAAGGGAGAGAAAGGCTGTGTTCAAAACCACACACTAAGAAGGAGGAGGAGAAGGAGGTAGGGAGGAAGGGTGGACAGAAGGAAGGAAGAAGGAAGGAAGGAAGGAAGGAAGGATTCTCCAGAAATGCAGAGTATGCATCAAGAGCTGACTACTCACACTCACATTACCCAAGATGCAACGCTGCTACTCACACTCACATTACCCAAGATGCAACGCTACTACTCACACTCACATTACCCAAGATGCAACGCCACTACTCACACTCACATTACCCAAGATGCAACGCTGCTACTCACACTCACATTACCCAAGATGCAACGCTACTACTCACACTCACATTACCCAAGATGCAACGCCACTACTCACACTCACATTACCCAAGATGCAACGCTACTACTCACACTCACATTACCCAAGATGCAACGCTACTACTCACACTCACATTACCCAAGATGCAACGCTACTACTCACACTCACATTACCCAAGATGCAACGCTACTACTCACACTCACATTACCCAAGATGCAACGCTACTACTCACACTCACATTACCCAAGATGCAACGCTACTTCTGAAAAAAAAAAAACAGAAAGGAGGGAGGAAGGAAAGAAGGAAGGAAGGAAAGGAGGGAGGAAGGAAAGAAGGAAGGGAGGATGGAGGAAAGGTCAGGAAACATTCTTCTCCTCTGTAGCCCTCACTGTGGAGAGAGAGGAGAAAAAGAGAAAGTGAGTGTTGGATGAGTGTTGCTGCTTCAGGGTCTCTACATCTGACCTTCAGGGTCTCTCTCTCTGTTGGTTAGTTATATCAGTCACTCAGCGTCTCTCTTTGTTCTTTGTACCTTCTCTTTCTGACTGTGGCATGTCGGAGTAAAGTTTAACAATTAGGCTGCGTTCACACTGCAGGCCTTAAAGCAGAGGTGTCAAACTCATTTTCATTAAAGGGCCACATACAGACCAATTTCATCTCATGTGGGCCGGATCATTAAAAAGATGGAAGGAAAGAAGGAAGGAAGAAAGGGAGGAAGGACAGAAGGAAGAAAGAGAGGAAGGACAGAGGGAATGAAGGACAGATGGAAGGAAGAAAGGGAGGAAGGACAGATGGAAGGAAGAAAGGAAGGAAGGAACGAACAAAGAAAGGATAAAAGGAAGGTAGGAAGGACAGTTCGAAGGAAGGAAGGAACGAAGAAAGGAAAACAGGAAGGTAGGAAGGACAGATGGAAGGAAGGAAAAGAACACAGGAAAGTGGGCCAGATTGCACCCCTCGGCGGGCCGGTTCTGGCCCACGGGCCGCATGTTTGACACCCCTGCCTTAAAGGATAATTACCGTTTTCTACAACCTGGACTTTATTTCTAGCATAAAATAAGATCATTTACTCACCCAGACAACTTTGGTGTCATTTGGAGTCGTTCACATGAAATTAGCTCCAGTGCAGCGCCGCGTATATCCGTATGATGCGAGTACACGGGGCACCGAAGCGCAGCCTCTATATAACACATTATCTGCCGTGGAACTAGTTCATTACACCAATATTTAGTTATGATACGTTAGTGCTATTCCCCTCCGAGCCTCCGAGCCCGTGGTGGCATGTGAGGCCAGGAGATACGCGTCTGGATGTGTCAGTAAACGTCTGTATCACAACACTGGACGATTTCCACTCAATGATAAACCGGGCTGATGACATCATCCAGATCAGAGGTTAGCTGGTCAACCTACAGACCCCGGATGTTGATAACATAACAGCTTCATGTTGACAAGCTAGCTCAGATGATCGTGGTAGCTGCACTTCAGGACCTATAGACTCTTTCTTTTGCTTTATCTTGTCTCTTATTCTGTCTCATTATCAGCTTGTCACTCAACTCATTGTAAAGCACTTAAAATTACAAGTTTGTTCCAGATATGTGGAGCATAAAATAACTAAAATGCTTTAGTTTTGACTCTTGAGGACAGGAAGCAGAGCGGTATGTGGATGGTACATAACACAGCAGCAGCAGCAGCTCAAAGCCTGTTTATAGGAAATGCAGCAAGTTGTAACCAAGGAGCCAAGTGTTGTCCAGTCGTGTTTGTAGTAACACCGAACAGACACAGAAAACTACACAAATGGGATAATTACACACTCAACACAGCAGCCAGTCTCCTCTCACAGTCAGTCCTGGTGGTACAGTGTAGAGAGGAGGAAGCATTTCAGCCAGGAGAGACTACTTCATGCTCTTCACTTTAACCCTTTATAGCAAGGAAGGAAGGAAGGAAGGAAGGATGGAAGGAAGGACGGAAGGATGGAAGGATGGAAGGAAGGAAGGAAGGAAGGAAGGAAGGATGGAAGGAAGGAAGGAAGGAAGGTAGGGAGGGAGGAAGGGAAGAAAGAAGGAAGGAAGGAAGAAGAAAGGGGGACGGAGGAAGGAAAGGAGGAAGGGAGGAGAGAAGGAGGGAGGGAGGAAGAACAGATGGAAGTAAGGAAAGGAAGGAAGGAAGGACGGAGGAAGGAAGGACGGAGGAAGGAAAGGAAGGAGGGAAGGAAGGAAGGAAGGAAAGGAAGGAAGGATGGAGGAAAGAAAGAGAGAAGGAGGGAGGGAGGAAGGGAAGAAAGAAGGAAGGAAGGAAGAAGAAAGGGGGATGGAGGAAGGAAAGAAGGAAGGGAGGAGAGAAGGAGGGAGGGAGGAAGAACAGATGGAAGGAAAGGAAGGAAGGACGGAGGAAATAAGGAACGAGGGAGGGAGAAAGGAAAAGAGGAAGGGAAGAAAGAAGGCAGGGAGAAAGGAAAGGAAGGAAGGAAGGAAAGAAGGAAGGAAGGAAGGAAGGAAGAAGGGATGGAAGGATGGAAGGAAGGACAGAAGGAAGGAAGGAAGGAAGGAAGGAAGGAAGGTAGGGGGGAGGAAAAAAGAGAGAAGGAGGGAGGGAGGAAGGGAAGAACAGATGGAAGTAAGGAAAGGAAGGAAGGGAGGACGGAGGAAGGAAGGAAAGAAGGAAGGGAGGAGAGAAGGAGGGAGGGAGGAAGAACAGATGGAAGTAAGGAAAGGAAGGAAGGAAGGACGGAGGAAGGAAAGAAGAAAGGGAGGAGAGAAGGAGGGAGGGAGAAAGGACAGAGAGAAGGAGGGAGGGAGGAAGGGAAGAAAGAAGGAAGGAAGGAAGAAGAAAGGGGGATGGAGGAAGGAAAGAAGGAAGGGAGGAGAGAAGGGAAGGAAGGACGGAGGAAGGAAAGGAGGAAGGGAGGAGAGAAGGAGGGGGGGAGAAAGGACAGATGGAAGGAAAGGAAGGAAGGACGGAGGAAATAAGGAATGAGGGAGGGAGAAAGGAAAAGAGGAAGGGAAGAAAGAAGGCAGGGAGAAAGGAAAGGAAGGAAGGAAGGAAAGAAGGAAGGAAGGAAGGAAGGAAGGAAGGAAGGATATTTTGGGATATTTACAGAAGTTACCAAATATAATTATTTGCCTAATAAAGGGTTAATGGTGAGAAATGTGAAAAGGCGATTGGACCCCCATCATGCCGTTATCATATTTATATAAAAAGGGGGGAGTGTAGAGGGGCGAGGTGGAGAGGTGGAGAGGTGGAGGTCTGTCTGTCTTCTTCTTCTCCATCTGTCCGTCTCTCTCTCTCTGCCTCCTTTCATTCTGTCTTTCATCATTAATTCTCTCTCTTCTCTCTTCTCTCCTTCTCTGCCACTAATTACTGCTCATTAGTCAGAGCTGCTTCTATTCCTGGACCGGGCTTGGTTGCATGGTTACTAATTAGTCGCTAATACATATAAAGGACTATAAAGATGTGTGTGTGTGTGTGTGTGTGTGTGTGTGTGTGTGTGTGTGTGTGTG
>NW_026518709.1:0-2500 GCF_027409825.1 Scomber japonicus | reverse complement strand
TATTCCCAACTTTAGTTTGGCTGCACATCGATGCAGGTTTACATAGTAAAGAGTTGGCATGGCAACCTGCTTTTCATGTGTTTGCACTGTAAAGCTGCAGATGAGCTGAGTGACAGTCATTTATAATTAACTACCAGTATTTTTAAAAGAAACACACACACACATACAGAGCTCATCTACGTATGTGTGACAAACTTTAAGACTTTGACTGCAACAGAAGTTTGTCACTTTACTTTTATGCAACATGAACTAACATCTATATATAACCACACGTCTTCATTGGAATGCAGCAGGAACATGAGCTGCAGCTGTGGTTCACTGCTCGGTCACTCAGAGGAAACCTTGAGGCACCAATCACTAACAAAGTGTTCTCTAACCTTTCTGTTCTCTGAAATGTCACTGAGCTCCCTGACATGTTGGTTTTATAACCTTTAACCCTCCTGTTGTCCTCCAGTCAGGGAGGGAAGGGAGGGAGGAAGAAGGGAGGAAAGGAGGTAGGAGGGAGGGAGGGAAGGGAGGGAGGGAGGAAGGAGGGAAGGAGGGAGGGAGAGGGAAGGAAGGAAAGGAGGTAGGAGGGAGGGAGGAAGGAAAAAAAGGAGGGAGGGAAGGAAGGAAGGAAAGAAGGAAGGAAAGGAGGTAGGAGGGAGGGAGGAAAGAAGGAAGGAGGGAAGGAAGGAAGGAAAGGAAGGAGGAAGAAGGAGGGAAAGACAGAAGGAAGGAAAGGAAAGAAAGAAGGACAGAAGAAAGGAACCAAGGACAGAAGGAAGGAACAAAGGACCGAAGCAAGGAGGGAAGGCAAGAAAGGAAGGAAGGAGGGAAGGACAGAAGGAAGGAAAGGAAGGAGGGAGGGACAGAAAGAAGGACAGAAGGAAGGACAGCAGGAAGGAAAGGAAGGAGGGAAGGACAGAAGGAAGGAGGGAGGGAGGGAGGGAAGAAGTAAGGAAGGAAAGGAGGTAAGGACAGAAGGAAGGAGGGAAGGAAGGAATGAAGGAGGAAAGAAGGACAGAGGGAAGGAAGGAGGGAAGGAAGGAAATATATGTCAAATGTAAACATAATAATCTTCAGACAGTATGCAGCGTATCATCATCAGAGCTCCGTGCAGTCTGACGTACAACACACTCATCATCATACATCACCATGTGTAATCACTGTCTCACTGAGAGTCCCCACTTTATTCCTTTTGTTCTTCCTCTTTTTGTTTCACTTCTCATTTAATTCATCTCTCCCTCTCTCCTTCCTTACTTCCTTCTTTCCTTCCTTCCTTCCTTCCTTTCTGTCCTTCTTCCCTCCCTTCCTTCCTCCTTTCTTTCCTTCCTTCTTCCTCCCTCCTTTCCTTCCTTCCTCCTCCCTCCCTCACTCCTTCCTTTCCTTAAGATGAGTAAAACACAGCTTCTCTCTCTCTCTCTCTCTCTCTCCCTCTCTCCCTCCCTCTCTCCCTCTCTCTCTCCCTCTCTCCCTCTCTCTCTCTCTCTCTCTCTCTCCCTCCCTCCCTCCCTCCCAGGCCTTAATCTGGTAAAAGCTAATGGAGTAAGAGAGCTGGAAAGACAATATGTCAGGAGTATTGTGGTTTAATGACTGATTTGCATAATTCTGTTGTCTGGTTGTCGTCTGGTCTCCTTAATCACAATATCTTTTGATGTGGCGTTCAAGGGTCGCCACCGTTATACTGACTTCATCCATCCATCCATCCTTCTGATGGAGGAGGAGATTCATCAACTCAGTGTTTCCAATTAGAGCTTCATCATCTACAGCAGACCTGTCGTCCCCCAGGGGTCAGATTGACCCGTCTGTTTTGACTTGTCCTTCTTTCCTTCCGTCTGTCTGTCTGTCCTCCCTTCTTTCCTCCCTCATTCCTTCCTTCCTCCTTCTTTCCTGCCCTCCTTCCTTCCCTTCCTCCCTTCCTCATTCTCTTCTCTCCTTTCCTCTCCCCTACCTTCTTTCTTTTCCCTGTCCTTCTTGCCTTCCTCCCTCCCTCCTGATTTCCTCCATCCTTGCCTTTCATTCTTTCCTTTCCTTTCCATTCCTTTCCTTTCCTCCCTCCCTCCCTCCCTCCCTCCTACCTTCATTCCTCCCTCCCATCTTTCCTTCCTTCCTTCTTTCCTTTCCTTTCCTCCCTTCCTTCCTTCTTTCCCTTCATTCCTCCCTCCTCTCTTTCCTTCCTCGACTCGAGGACAACAGCAGGGTTAAGGTTCTTTGTAGGGTTAGGGTTAATATTCTGATCACGGATACGTGTATAAAATATGAATGAACTCAACACAGAGGTGTTTATGTGACAATGACAGAAACAGAAAAACAAGTAAATAATATTTTATCCTGAATTTGGCTCCATTCCTGGTTTTTATGGGCGTTCATGTCCATAAAAAAATGCATCCATCTTTATATTACACAAATATATTAATAACCACAAAGTATTAAAGCCTGTTTGTACCTTTAAATGTCTTCCTACTGGTTTAATGTGAGGCTAAGTCTTTGATTAGTAAAGTTTGTGGTAGACACGTTC
>NW_026518708.1:0-18661 GCF_027409825.1 Scomber japonicus | reverse complement strand
CAGACAGAAGCAGCCATACTTACAGGATAGACTCACAAGCACTTCATTTAAAGTGATTAATTGTTGCAGCTTTATATTTAAGTTTTATTTATTTGTTTTATTTATTTAAAGGTTTAGAAATCAGAGACACATTAATAAAATATTTTAATCACCCTCTTCCTCCCTTCCATCCTTCATTCTGTCTGTCCTTCCTCCATTCCCTTTTCTTCCTTCCTTCCCTCCTTTCTTCCTTCTGTCCTTCCTCCATCCTCCTTTCCTTCCTTCCCTCCCTCCCTCCTTCCTCCTTCTTCCTTCCTTCCTTCCTTCCTTCCTTCCTTCCTTCCTGTCTCTTTTCCTTTCTCCTCCCTCCTTCCTTTTTCCCTCCTTTCCTTCCTTCCTTTCTTCCTTCCTTCCTTCCTTCCTTCCTTCCTTCCTTCCTGTCTCTTTTCCTTTCTCCCTCCCTCCTTCCTTCCTTCTTCCTCCCTCTCTTCTCCCTCCTTCCTTCCTTCCTTCTGTCCTTCCACCCTTCCTTCTTCCCTCCTTCCCTTCCTTCCTATCCTCCCTCCCTTCTTCCCTTCCTCTTTTCCTTCCTCCCTCCCTTCTTCCCTTCCTCTTTTCCTTCCTCCCTCCCTTCACCCCTTCCTTCTTTCCTTCCTTCCTTCCTTCCTTCCTTCCTTCCTCCCTCCTACATACCTTCCTTCCTTTCGTTCCTCCCCCCTTCTTTCCTCCCTTCCTTCCTTCCTTTCCTTCCTTCTCTCCTTTCTCTTTCCCTCCCTCCTTCCTTCTCTTCCCTCCTTTCCTTCCTCCTTCCTTTCCTTCCTCCCTCCTCTCCTTCCTTGACTCGAGGACAACAGGAGTGTGTCATGCTCTCTCTTCTCCCTCCTTCCTTCCTTCCTCCCTCCCTTCTGTCCTTCCTTCCTCCTTCCTTCTTCGTTCCTGTTTAATTTACTCTCATCCATCATCAGCTGGGACTCTTATATTCATCATAGAGACAGAAGCAGCCATACTTACAGTTCAGACTCACAAGCACTTCATTTAAAGGAAAGCAGATTTAATTATAGAGAGGAGGAGGAACTCAATGTGCTTTATATAAAAACTCATATTTAACAGGAAGAAATGGAAATTAAAACAATAAAAGGTTATTGAAATGTTAAATAGTCACCCTGAAAGAATATAAAAAGATTCTTCCTCTCTTCCTTCCTTCCTCCCTCCATCCCCTTTTCTTCCTTCCTTCCTTCCTTCCTTCCCTTTCTCCCTCCCTTCCTTCCTTCCTTCCTTTCTCTTTTCCTTTCTCCCTCCCTTCCTTCCTTCCTCTTTTCCTTTCTCCCTCCCTCCTTTCCTTCATTCCTTTCTTCCCTCCCTCCCTCCTTTCCTTCCTTCCTTCCTATTTTCCTACTTTTCTTCCTGCCTACTTTCCTACTTTCCTACTTTCCTACTTTCCTACTTTCCTTCCTTCCTTCCTTCCTTCCCTCCCTCCTTCCTTCCTTCTTCTCTCCCTCATTTCCTTCCTTCTTCCTCCCTTCCTCCCTCCTTTCCTTTCTTCCTTCCCTCCCTCCCTCCTTCCTTCCCTCGTTCCTTCCTTCCTCCCTGCTTTCCTTCCTTCCCTCCCTCCTTCCTTCCTTCTTCTCTCCCTCCTTTCCTTCCTTCTTCCTCCCTTCCTTCCTTGGCTGGAGGACACCAGACACTATAACTAACTATATATAAAAAAACATGCATACAAGTCTCAGTTATCAAATATCCGACTGTCCTTGAACGTCTCTCTCTCTGTGTTTCCTCCTGCAGGAGTCTTCCTCATCCCTTACCTGCTCTTCATCTTCGTGGGAGGAATCCCGATCTTCTTCCTGGAGATCGCTCTGGGTCAGTTCATGAAGGCCGGCAGCATCAACGTGTGGAACATCGCTCCGCTCTTTAAAGGTGCAGATCGTCTTTTTATCTCACTGGAGTTTCTATCGTCATGTTGGGAGAAATAAAACTTAAAGGGTTTAATCCTGTGTTCATCCTAAAAGAAAGAAAGAAAGAATGAAAGTCAGACTTCATTCATTCATTCATTCATTCATACGTTCATACGTTCCTCCTGTTGTCCTCGAGACAAGGACGGAAGGGAGGAAGAAGGAAGGAAGGAGGGATAAAAAGAAGGAAGGAAGGAAGGACAGCAGGAAGGATGAAAGGAGGGAAGGAAGGGAGGGAGGAAAGGAGGAAAGGAGGAAGGGAAGAAGGAGGAAGGAAGGAAAGGAGGAAAGAAGGAAGAAAGAAAGGAAGGGAAGGAAGGGAGGAAAAAAGGAAGAAAGAAAGGAAGGGAAGGAAGGGAGGAAGAAGGAAGGGAGGAAGAAAGGAAGGGAGGAAGAATGAAGAAAGGAGGGAGGGAAGAAGGGGGAGGGAGGGAGGGATGGAGGAAAGGCGGAAAGGAGGAAGGAAGGAAGGGAGGAAGAAGGAAGAAAGTAGGGAGGGAGGGAGGTGGAAGAAAGGAAGGAGGGAGGGAGGAAAGGAGGAAAGGGGGAAGGGCAAAAGGAAGGAGGGAGGAAGAAGGAAGGGAGGAAGAATGAAGGAAGGGAGGGAGGGAAGAAGGAAGGAGGGAGGGAGGGATGGAGGAAAGGCGGAAAGGAGGAAGAACGAAGGAAGGAAGGGAGGGAAGAAGGAAGAAAGAAAGGAAAGAGGGAGGAAAGGAGGAAGGGAAGAAGGAAGGAGGGAGGAAGAAAGGGAAGAAGGAAGGAAGGAATGAAGGAAGGAAAGTAGGAAGGAAAGGAGTAACAAGGAAGGAAAGGAGGAAGGGAGGAAGGAAGGGAGGAAAGGAAAGAAGGAGGGAGGGAGAAGGAAGTAAAGGAGGGAGGAAAAGAGGGAGGGAGAAAAGGAAAGAAGGAGCGGGGGAGGGACGGAGGGAAGGAGGAAGGGAAGAAGGAACGAGGGAGGAAGAAAGGAAAGGACGGAAGGAAAGGAGGGAGGGAAAAGGAGGGAAGGAAAGGAGGGAGGAAGGAAGGAAGGAAAGGAGGAAAGCGAGAGGTAGGGAAGAAAGAGAAGGAGGGAGGAAAGGAGGAAGGAAGGATAAAAGGAACAAAAAGAAGACAGGAAGGAAAGGAGAGAGGAAGGAAGGGAGGAAAGGAAAGAAGGAGGGAGGGAGGGAGAAGGAAGTAAAGGAGGGAGGAAGGAAAGGAGGAAAGGACTCAGGATTCAGTATTGAGAAGTATGTCAGATACAGATCAACAGAATGTAAAACTCTGACGTCCTGCTGCCAAATAACGCTCGCCGACATCTGTTTCACAAACCCAAACCCCTTAACGTGGCAGGCGAGGTCGCGTCGCCACGGCAACAGACATAAATCCATGCAGTAAGCAGTTTAGGTGCGTTTGACACGTCAGTCAGTCAGTCTGCAAACACACATTCAGGAACAGGGGGGGTTATCAGGACCGTAATCTGTGATCCTGCTCTACGTGACTGTAGACACACACACACACACACACACACACACACACACACACACACACACACACACACACACACACACACACACATAGACACACAGACACACATAGACACATGCACACACACATAGACACACACACACACACACACATAGACACATGCACACACATGCACACATAGACACACACACGGCTGGAGAGCTACACACGCACAAACACACACGCACACACGCACAAACACACACGCACACACGCACGCACACAAATGCACACACACACACACACACACATATACACACACACACATACACACTTGCACATACGGCTGGAGAGCTACACACATAGACACACACACACACACATAGACACACACATGCACACAAGGCTGGTTAACACACACACACACACACACACACACACACATGCACACAAGGCTGGTTAACACACACACACACACACACACACACATGCACACAAGGCTGGTTAACACACACACACATGCACACACACACACACACACACACACACACATGCACACAAGGCTGGTTAACACACACACACACACACACACACACACACACACATTGATAGTGTCTTTTGTTCCTTCATATCTTTGTTAGCTCAGCAGTTTATCAGCTGTTTGATCTTCACATGAAACACATGATGTCATTAACTCAGACCTTCCTGTCACCTTTAAACCTGCTGCACTGTTCATTCTACTCTACTCTACCTTCATTCATCCATTCATCCATTCATCCATTCATTCATTCATTCACTCATCCACTCATCCATTCATCCATTCATTCATTCATTCATTCATTCATTCATTCACTCATCCACTCATCCATTCATTCATTCATTCATTCAACACACACATTATACTATATATATAAACTAGGGCTGTCAAACGATTAATTTTTTAATCGAGATTAATCACAGAATTTCCATAGTTAATCGCGATTAATGGCGTTTTGAATGTCATGTTTAAAATCCTGTTATTTTCCATTTGAAGGCAGTTTTAAGCCCATAATGTAAAGCATTTCTTACCAGAGTGTCTTAACTGGGAATCAATCACGGCTCTGCTGCGACTCCCACACTCCAAAATGGTCCTTTGGTGGAGCTGAGGCTGGCTTGGCTGCACCTGGGTGTTTAGCGTGGAGGTGCTAACTCAAACTCCACGTACTCCGGTGGTAGTTAAACTCCGTTTGACACAGGTTGCATTTTACTTTTGACTTGTCAACTGAAGCGTCTGGAAGTGTTTTAAAGTTAAACAAGCCGTTCAAAAGTCCAGTAGCTCTCTTACTTTCCATCAGCGCGGTAGGTTTACTGCAGGAGGCCACTTCAAAGCATAGCGCTACAGCTAGAGGAGCCGTCTACGGGGGAGGAGAAGGGACAAAAAGGCTTGCAACATTAAAATGAGATTAAAAAAATTAACGCGTTATGGATTGCATTAATCTAATCACGATTAATGCGTTAACGCTGACAGCCCTAATGTAAATATATATATATATTACATTACATGCTGCTCTAACACTGATGCTTCACTATTAATAATCTAATGATGTCATATATTATAATTATAATATCAGTCAGAGGAAGGAACAGCTGAGCATCATGGGAAGTGTAGTTGTTTCCTTGCAGTCTAACTTCTTCTTCTTCTTCTTCTTCTTCTTCTTCTTCTTCTTCTTCTTCTACTTCTTCTTCTTCTTCTTCTTCTACTTCTTCTTCTTCTTCTTCTGCTTCTTCTTCTTCTTCTTCTTCTGCTTCTTCTTCTTCTTCTTCTCCTTCTTCTTCTTCTTCTTCTTCTTCTTCTTCTTCTTCTTCTTCTTCTTCTTCAGTACTTTTACTTGTAATGTAGTATTTGTACATGCTGTGTTAGTACTTTTAGGATGTGAGTACTACTTTCACTGCTGATGAAAACAGGAAGTTAACACAATCCAATTTCTCTCTGATTGCTCCTTTTGAATAGTGATTTTGAGTTTGATGGACTGAAGCTGAGTTAAAGCTTAAAACAGGTCAGATGAGAGTTATCTGCTTTAGAGTCAGCAGTTTATATCTGATCTCAGCACAGTCATGAGTAATTAGGACGGTTCAGTGTCTCTCTGGGTCTCTGAGTTCAAACTTTATAGTAGTTTAACATTAACGGGACACGTGGAGCTTCTTCTTCTTCTGTTCAGGTGATGAGTTCAGGGTCGGTCAGAGCTACATGTTCAGGTGATGAGTTCAGGGTCAGTCAGAGCTTCGTGTTCAGGTGATGAGTTCAGGGTCAGTCAGAGCTTCGTGTTCAGGTGATGAGTTCAGGGTCGGTCAGAGCTTCGTGTTCAGGTGATGAGTTCAGGGTCAGTCAGAGCTTCGTGTTCAGGTGATGAGTTCAGGGTCGGTCAGAGCTTCGTGTTCAGGTGATGAGTTCAGGGGTCGGTCAGAGCTTCCTGTTCAGGTGATGAGTTCAGGGTCAGTCAGAGCTTCGTGTTCAGGTGATGAGTTCAGGGTCGGTCAGAGCTACATGTTCAGGTGATGAGTTCAGGGTCGGTCAGAGCTTCATGTTCAGGTGATGAGTTCAGGGTCAGTCAGAGCTTCATGTTCAGGTGATGAGTTCAGGGGTCGGTCAGAGCTTCGTGTTCAGGTGATGAGTTCAGGGTCGGTCAGAGGTTCGTGTTCAGGTGATGAGTTCAGGGTCAGTCAAAGCTTCGTGTTCAGGTGATGAGTTCAGGGTCAGTCAAAGCTTCATGTTCAGGTGATGAGTTCAGGGTCGGTCAGAGCTTCGTGTTCAGGTGATGAGTTCAGGGTCGGTCAGAGCTTCGTGTTCAGGTGATGAGTTCAGGGTCGGTCAGAGCTTCGTGTTCAGGTGATGAGTTCAGGGTCGGTCAGAGCTTCGTGTTCAGGTGATGAGTTCAGGGTCAGTCAGAGCTTCATGTTCAGGTGATGAGTTCAGGGTCGGTCAGAGCTTCATGTTCAGGTGATGAGTTCAGGGTCGGTCAGAGCTTCGTGTTCAGGTGATGAGTTCAGGGTCAGTCAGAGCTACATGTTCAGGTGATGAGTTCAGGGTCAGTCAGAGCTTCGTGTTCAGGTGATGAGTTCAGGGTCGGTCAGAGCTTCATGTTCAGGTGATGAGTTCAGGGGTCGGTCAGAGCTTCGTGTTCAGGTGATGAGTTCAGGGTCAGTCAGAGCTTCGTGTTCAGGTGATGAGTTCAGGGTCAGTCAGAGCTTCGTGTTCAGGTGATGAGTTCAGGGTCGGTCAGAGCTTCGTGTTCAGGTGATGAGTTCAGGGTCAGTCAGAGCTTCGTGTTCAGGTGATGAGTTCAGGGTCGGTCAGAGCTTCGTGTTCAGGTGATGAGTTCAGGGGTCGGTCAGAGCTTCCTGTTCAGGTGATGAGTTCAGGGTCAGTCAGAGCTACATGTTCAGGTGATGAGTTCAGGGTCAGTCAGAGCTTCGTGTTCAGGTGATGAGTTCAGGGTCGGTCAGAGCTTCATGTTCAGGTGATGAGTTCAGGGGTCGGTCAGAGCTTCGTGTTCAGGTGATGAGTTCAGGGTCAGTCAGAGCTTCATGTTCAGGTGATGAGTTCAGGGGTAGGTCAGAGCTACATGTTCAGGTGATGAGTTCAGGGGTCGGTCAGAGCTTCATGTTCAGGTGATGAGTTCAGGGGTTGGTCAGAGCTACATGTTCAGGTGATGAGTTCAGGGTCAGTCAGAGCTTCGTGTTCAGGTGATGAGTTCAGGGGTCGATCAGAGCTTCATGTTCAGGTGATGAGTTCAGGGTCAGTCAGAGCTTCGTGTTCAGGTGATGAGTTCAGGGTCAGTCAGACTGTCAGGTGATGAGTTCAGGGGTCGGTCAGAGCTTCATGTTCAGGTGATGAGTTCAGGGTCGGTCAGACTGTCAGGTGATGAGTTCAGGGTCAGTCAGACTGTCAGGTGTTACTGAGGATCATAAACTCATAACACACCATCACAAGATTTACTTTATTATTGATTTTTGTTACATAAAGGGTCAGTGAGGTTGTTAGTGTCCATGTGGTTTAGTTTAAACGTAAAATAAAGACGAGAGTTTGATTAAAGGTTCAATTAAGAGCTGAATGTTAAAGTGTTCCTTCACAATAAAACGTCATCAGTCTGCAGCTCAGGATTCAAATCAGTGATATAAAGAGTCAGTGATGTGTTTTAGTGTCCATGTGGTTTAGTTTAAATTTAAAGGGTTAAAATGTGAAAATAAACGCATGAATAACTTCACACATTCTTTTTTTTGTGGACCCAGCATCAAATTTCTGATGCTGGGTCTTATTCTTCTTTCTTTCTTTCTCCTCTTCCTCTTCCTTTTCTTTCTCCTTGTCCTTCTCTCTTCCTATCTTTTCTCCTCCTACTTCTTGTTCTTTCTCTTCTTCCTCCTTCATCTTTCTTCCTTTCTCTCTAGGTGGATAAAATATGTAATATATATCATTCTTTTGTGGTTACACCATTTGACATTTTCAGGAGCATTCAGTCTGACTTTTAACAAACCTGATGCTGCTTTTAAAACTAGTTTAACCCTCCTGTTGTCCTCGAGTCAAGAAAGGAAGGAAAGATGGAAGGAAGGAAGGAAAGAAGAAAAGGAGGGAGGAAGGAAGGGAAGAAGAAAAGGAGAGAGGAAGGAAGGGAGGAAAGGAAAGGAAAGAAGGAAGGGAGGAAGGGAGGAGGAAGGGAGGGAGGAAAGGAACGAGGAAGGGAGGAAGGTAGGAAAGAAGGACAGAGGAAAGAAGAAAGGGAGGAAGGAGGAAGGGAGGGAGGAAAGGAATGAGGAAGGGAGGAAAGAAGGAAAGAAGGACAGAGGAAAGAAGGAAGGGAGGAAGGACGGTGGGAGGAAGGGAGGGAAGGGAGGGAGGAAGGAAGGGAGGAAAGGAAAGAAGGAAGGAAGAAAGAAGGAAAGGAGGGGGAAGGAAAGAAGAAAAGGAGGAAGGAAGGAAGAAAGGAAGGAAGGAAGGAAGGAAGGAAGGAAGGAAGGAAGGAAGGATGGATGGATGGATGAATGAGCTTTATAAAGAGTATGATATTAATAAATCGTCTCCCGTCTTCGTCCTCAGGTCTCGGTTACGCCTCCATGGTGATCGTCTTCTTCTGCAACACGTACTACATCATGGTGCTGGCGTGGGGCTTCTACTACCTGATCAAGTCCTTTAACTCCGTCCTCCCGTGGGCGTCCTGCGGCAACGAATGGAACACGCCCAACTGCATCGAGATCTTCCGCCACTCGGACTGTAAGAACGGCAGCATGGCCAACGTCACCATGGTGGGAAACCTGACCTGCGCCGAGCTGGCCGACGCCCGCTCGCCCATCATCGAGTTCTGGGAGTGAGTTCTCTGGGTGTTTGTTTGTTGTGTGTGGTGTGACGATGAGTTCAGGCTCAGTGTGGGAGCGTGGGACAGGTTGGTTCATGTTTGGTTAGTCATTAAAGGGCACGTATAGTTCAACACATCGACACATTATCACATCAGCTGATCACTGAGTCATAAATCCAGAGACGTGACAGACTGCATGTTAGACTTTGGCTAATTACACCACTTTATAGAGGGACTTGAACGCCTCATGACTGTTTGTTCCTGAACGCATCACAATTATTTTAGTTGTTCCTGAACATTTCATGATAGTTTTTAATTTCATTTTGGAATTACAATTGTTTTAGTTTCTTAATGCCCCACACTTATTTTAGTTCCTGAATGCATCACTGTCATTTTAATTTTGGAACAGCTCACAATTGTTTGTTCCTGAACGCATCACAATTATTTTGGTTCCTGAACACCAACGTTCATGTTTAATTCCTGAATGCCCCGCAGTCAGTATAGTTCCTGAACGCACCACAATTGTTTTAGTTGTTCCTGAACATTTCATGATAGTTTAAATTACTGAATGCCCCAGAGTCATTATTTTCATTTTGGAACGCTCTACAATAGTTTTGGTTCCTGAACGCATCACAGTCATTTTCATTGTGGAACAGCTCACAATTGTTTTAGTTTCTAAATGCCCCACAATTATTTTAATTGCTGAATTCCCTGCAATCAGTATAGTTCCTGAATGCCCCACAATTGTTTTAATTCCTGAATACCCTGCAATCATTATAGTTCTTGAACGCACCACATTCATTTTCATTGTGGATTGTTTTAGTTTCTAAAAGCCCCACAATAGTTTTGGTTCCTGAAAACCAACTTTCATGTTTAATTCCTGAATGCCCCACAGTCAGTATAGTTCCTGAACACCACAATTGTTTTAATTCCTGAATGCCCCGCAGTCAGTATAGTTCCTGAACGCCCCACAATTGTTTTAATTCCTGAATGCCCCGCAGTCAGTATAGTTCTTGAATGAACTGCAGTCATTTTCATTGTGGATTGTTTAAAACCCCATAATTATTTTGGTTCCTGAACGCATCACAATAATTTTCCTTTTGGAACAGCTCACAATAGTTTTAATTTCTAAAAGCCCCACAATTGTTTTAATTCCTGAACACACCGCAGTAATTTTCATTGTGGATTGTTTTAGTTTCTAAATTCCCCACAATTATTTTGGTTCCTGAACACCAACATTTATTTTAATTCCTGAATGCCCCAAAGTCAGTATAGTTATTGAACGCACCGCAGTCATTTTCATTGTGGATTGTTTTCATTGTGGATTGTTTTCATTGTGGATTGCTTAAAACCCCATAATTATTTTGGTTCCTGAATGCATCACAGTCATTATCCTTTTGGAACAGCTCACAATAGTTTTAATTTCTAAAAGTCCTGAATGCCCCGCAGTCAGTATAGTTCCTGAATGCCCCGCAGTCAGTATAGTTCCTGAATGCCCCGCAATCAGTATAGTTCCTGAATGCCCCGCAGTCAGTATAGTTCCTGAACGCACCGCAGTCATTTTCATTGTGGATTGTTTTAGTTTCTTGTTGTTTTCGTTCCTGAACCCCTCAAACGCCCCATGCTGTGTTTAGTCCCTGAACGCCTCGCTGCTGTTGTGTCTGCCAGCATTCATTCTCTTCAGGTTTGTTGTAACTATAGTTTGGATTTTAATGGTTTTAATGGTTTTAATGGTTTTATTGGATTCAGTTCTTGTGAGTTGTCCCAGTTAGGAGTCAGCTGACGGCGGGTTTCAAACAGCTGATCATGTGACCTCCTCCTCCTCCGCTGTGTGATGCTTTTATTGTAGCAGCAGATTAACCTCCTCCTGGTGTAAATCTCTTTATCCTCTCTGAAATATGCTGCTGTGTTTTCAGCTCGGCTAAACCGGCGACCTGCTGCTGAGTCAAACCCAAAACATCAACATACCTGTCAGCAGTGAAGCATGATGGGAAGAAAAACTGTTTTATAATATAATAAATAAATAATAGACTTTACCACCTGAGAGGTTTCCATAAACTTTACCTTCATTTAAACCAAAGGGAACATTCATTGGTCCAGTTGTTGAAAGTAGTCTCCAACAAAAAGTAATATTTCCTCCTGTTCATTTGTTAAAAAGCTACTTTGATCAGCTGTTTTAGGGAATTATTGATATATGAAGGAAGGGAGGGAGAAAGGAAAAAAGGAAGGAAGGAAGGAAGGTAGGAGGGAGAAAGGCAAATAGGAAGGGAGGAAGGAAGGAAAGAAGGAATGGAGGAAGGTAGGGGGGAGGAAAGAAGGGAGGGAGGGAGGAAAGAAGGAAGGAAAGGAAGGAGGGATGAAGGAAGGAAGGAAGAAAGGGGGATGGAAGAAGGAAAGAAGGAAGGGAAGAAAGAGAGAGGAAGGAAAGAAAGAGACAAGGAGGGAGGGAGGGAGGGAGGGAGGACAGACAGAAGGAAGGACGGAAGGAAGGAAGGAAGGAAGGAACAGTCAAACAGACGGGGTCACTTTGACCCGGGAGGACGACAGGAAGTTTAAACAGGGCTGTACTTCTATATTTGCTTTTCCTTGATTGACACGTGTCTACGGTTGCTATAGATACAGGTTGTGCTACGGTTGCTATAGATACAGGTTGTTCTATGGTTGCTATAGATACAGGTTGTTCTATGGTTGCTATAGATACAGGTCGTGCTATGGTTGCTATAGATACAGGTTGCTCTATGGTTGCTATAGATACAGGTTGTTCTATGGTTGCTATAGATACAGGTTGTTCTATGGTTGCTATAGATACAGGTTGTGCTATGGTTGCTATAGATACAGGTTGTTCTATGGTTGCTATAGATACAGGTTGCTCTATGGTTGCTATAGATACAGGTTGTGCTATGGTTGCCATAGACACAGGTTGTTCTATGGTTGCTACAGTTACAGGTTGTTCTATGGTTGCTATAGATACAGGTTGTTCTATGGTTGCTATAGATACAGGTTGTGCTATGGTTGCTATAGACACAGGTTGTTCTATGGTTGCTATAGATACAGGTTGTTCTATGGTTGCTATAGATACAGGTTGCGCTAGGGTTGCTATAGATACAGGTTGTGCTATGGTTGCTATAGATACAGGTTGTGCTACAGTTGCTATAGATACAGGTTGCGCTATGGTTGCTATAGATACAGGTTGTGTTATGGTTGCTATAGATACAGGTTGTTCTATGGTTGCTATATATACAGGTTGTGCTATGGTTGCTATAGATACAGGTTGTGCTATGGTTGCTATAGATACAGGTTGTGTTATGGTTGCTATAGATACAGGTTGTTCTATGGTTGCTATATATACAGGTTGTGCTATGGTTGCTATAGATACAGGTTGTGCTATGGTTGCTATAGATACAGGTTGTGTTATGGTTGCTATAGATACAGGTTGTTCTATGGTTGCTATAGATACAGGTCGTGTTACGGTTGCTATAGATACAGGTTGCGCTATGGTTGCTATAGATACAGGTTGCTCTATGGTTGCTATAGATACAGGTTGTTCTATGGTTGCTATAGTTACAGGTTGTACATGAACAGAATGAGTCTCTAACATGATTTTAATAAAAGTTTAGAACCAGTGAAGGTGTGAATGAGTCTGTAGAGGCTGTAAAACATCACATTTAGACTCAATGAGAGAAATAAATCATGTTTTATGTTGTCATGGCCTCCCGGTGTGACCTTAACCTTCGTATCGTCCTCCGGGTCAAATTGACCCTGTCTGTTTTGACTGTTCCTCCCTTCCTCCTTTCCTTCTTTCCCTCTTTCCTTCCGTCTGTCCTTCCTCCATCCCTCCTTCTCTCTTTCTTCCCTTCCTTCTTTCCTTCCTTTCTCTTTCCTCACTTCCTTCCTCCATCCCCCTTTCTTCCTTCCTTCCTTCCTTCCTTCCTTCCCTCCTTCCCTCCTTCCTTCCCTCCTTCCCTCCTTCCTTCCTTCCTGTTCTCCTTCCTTACTCCCTGCTTTCCTTCCTTCTTTCCTCCCTTCCTTCCTTCCTTCCTTCCTCCTTTCCTTCCTTCCTTATTCCTCCCTTCTTTCCTTCCTTTCTTCCTTCCTCTCCTACCTCCCCTACCTCCCTTACTTCTTTCCTTTCCTCCCTTTCTTCCTCCCTCCTTTCCTTACCCTTCATCCTTTCCTCCCTCCCTACTTTCCTTCCTTCCTTCTTCCTCCCTTCCTTCCTTCCTTGACACGAGGACAACAGGAGGGTTGAAAAGAGTTCATGTGACTTAGCTGTGTGTGTTTTGGAGGTGTATCGTTGTATTAAGATGAGTTTAAATCAATTATTTGCAGTGTGGTCAGATGTTCTTCATTAACCCTTTAGAGGACACTCATTGAAAGGAAGGGAGGAAGGAAGGAAGGAAGGAAGGAGGGAGGAAGGAAAGGAAGGAAGGACGGAGGAAAGAAGGAAGGAAGGAAGGTAGGGGGGAGGAAAGAAAGAGAAGGAGGGAGGGAGGAAGGGAAGAAAGAAGGAAGGAAGGAAGGAAGGAAGAAGAAAGGGGGATGGAGGAAGGAAAGAAGGAAGGGAGGAGAGAAGGAGGGAGGGAGGAAGGACAGATGGAAGGAAGGAAGGAAGGACCGAGGAAGGAAAGAAGGAAGGGAGGAGAGAAGGAGGGAGGGAGGAAGGACAGATGGAAGGAACGAAAGGAAGGAAGGACGGAGGAAATAAGGAACGAGGGAGGGAGAAAGGAAAAGAGGAAGGTAAGAAAGAAGGCAGGGAGGAAGGAAAGGAAGGAAGGAAGGAGGAAAGAAGGAAGGAAGGAAGGTAGGGGGGAGGAAAGAAAGAGAAGGAGGGAGGGAGGGAGGAAGGGAAGAAAGAAGGAAGGAAGGAAGGAAGAAGAAAGGGGGATGGAGGAAGGAAAGAAGGAAGGGAGGAGAGAAGGAGGGAGGGAGGAAGAACAGATGGAAGGAAGGAAGGAAGGAAGGAAGGACCGAGGAAGGAAAGAAGGAAGGGAGGAGAGAAGGAGGGAGGGAGGAAGGACAGATGGAAGGAACGAAAGGAAGGAAGGACGGAGGAAATAAGGAACGAGGGAGGGAGAAAGGAAAAGAGGAAGGTAAGAAAGAAGGCAGGGAGGAAGGAAAGGAGGTGACTGTGACTGGTTTGCAGTGTTTGCAGTAACGCGAGCTGCTGGGGAGTGAGCTTATAATGGAACTGGTTAGATCTGGTTTTTATTATTAGTCATTAAAGGGCCGACACGTACACTTTACCACCGCACACGCTACAGCAGAAAAAATAATGACGTCATCACATCAGCTGATCACTGAGTCGTAAATCCAGAGACGTGACAGACTGCATGGTTAGACTTTGACTATTTAAAGTTTATAGAGGGACTTGATTGTTGCACCTGATGCCACTATCATCATCACCATCATCATCATCATCATCATCATCATTCCTCTTCTATCTCTTCTTCATGGTTGTATTTAAAGGAAGCTCTGTGCTCCAACATGCTCCAACATGCTGACTCCCATGCTCCTGTTAATCCCTGAACGCCCCACAATTATTTTGGTCCCTGAACGCCCCACGATAGTTTTGGTCCCTGAACGCCCCACAATTCATGTTCAATTCCTTAATGCCGTGCAGTCAGGTTAGTTCTTGAACGCACCACAATTGTTTTAATTCCTGAATGCCCTGCAGTCATTTTCAGTTTATAGAGGGATTTGATTGTTCCACTTGACACCATCATCATCATCATCATCATCATCATCATCATCATCATCATCATCATCATTCCTCTTCTATCTCTTCTTCATGGTTGTATTTAAAGGAAGCTCTGTGCTCCAACATGCTGACTCCCATGCTCCTGTTAGTTCCTGAACGCCTCATGATAGTTTTAATGTCTCCGTGTTTCAGGCACAAGGTGCTGAATATCTCTCCTGGTCTCGACCACCCGGGGAAGATGAACTGGGAGCTCATGTTGTGTCTGGTGGCCGTCTGGATTCTGGTTTACTTCTGCGTCTGGAAGGGAGTCAAGTCCACCGGAAAGGTAAAAAATGTACAGTTTACACTATTAACCCTCCTGGAAGGGAGGGAGGGAGGGAGGGAGGGAGGAAAGGAGGGAGGGAGGGAGGGAGGGAGGGAGGGAGGAAAGGAGGGAGGGAGGGAGTCAAATCCACCGGAAAGGTAAAAAAACACAAAATACAGAGTTTACACTATCAACCCTCCTGGAAGGGAAGGACGGAGGGGGGAGGGAGGGAGGGAGGGAGGGAGGGAGGAAGGAAAGGAGGGAGGGAGGGAGGAAGGAAGGAAAGGAGGGAGGAAGGAAAGGAGGGAGGGAGGGAGGAAGGGAGGAAAGGAGGGAGGGAGGGAGGAAGGAAAGGAGGGAGGAAGGGAGTCAAATCCACCGGAAAGGTAAAAAATGTACAGTTTACACTATTAACCCTCCTGGAAGGGAAGGAGGGAGGGAGGGAGGAAGGAAGGAAAGGAGGGAGCGGGGAAGGAAGCAAGGGGGATGGAGGAAGGAAAGGAGGGAGGGAGGAAGGAAAGAAAGAGAGAAGGAGGGAGCGGAGAAGGAAGCAAGGGGGATGGAGGAAGGAAGGAAGGAAGACCCTTTCCCTCCTTTCCTCCCTTCCTTCCTCCCTTCCCTCCTTTCCCTCCCTTCCTCCCTTCCCTCCTTTACTTCCCTCCTTTCCTCCCTTCCTTCCTTGACTCGAGGTCACTGTGGGGACGGGATGAGAGGAAAGTCCCCACAGTGTGAGCCGGCTGAGCTGCAGCAGTGTTCACATGTTAGAAACCCTGCAGCCTGTCAGAGTGTGAGGCGAGCTGACAGCTGGGCTCGTTTCAGCCAATTATATAACACAGCTGAGGGTCAGAGGTCACCTGACAGCTTGATTGATCCGCTTCCACGCCGCTCCATGCTGTCAATGAAAAAAGAAAATCGAATAAAATCAAGCTGAGCGTAGTTTGAAGGTGATTTTAAAGGTTAGGAAGGTGAAGGAGGGGAAGGCTAGCAGTTTCCATTGACTTCCAGTGTTTGTGCTAAGCTAAGCTAAGCTAAGCTAAGCTAAGCTAAGCTAGACATGCTGCACCGACATGAAACTGATTCATGTTAACAGGCAAGGCAGCTTTATTTATTTATATATATAGAGCACATTTCATACACAATGGCAACTCAATGTGCTTTATATAAAACATTTAACAGTAAGAATAAGAAATAAAAAAGATTAAAACATGCAATTTGAGAAATAAAAATAAAAACCAAACATTAAAACATATAATTAAACCCCCTCCCCCGCACTAATAATAATAAAAATATAAAAAATAAAAATAAAGTGCAGACAAATAGGAAGAATAGAGCATTAAATAAAAGGTTAAAGCATAAAATAAGAATTTAATTTGCTTTAAATTCATTAAAAGGACATAATCTGACTCTGAGAGGACGGATAGCAGCTCATAAAACTGCTCCTTTAAAACTAGTGTGTGTGTTTGTGTGTGTGTGTGTGAGTGTGTGTGTGTGTGTGTGTGTGTGTGTGTGTGTGTGTGTGTGTCTGAGTGTGTGTGTGTGTGTGTGTGTGTGTGTGTGTGTCTGACTGAGTGGCTTGTGACGATGACTCTCGTACACACTGCTGTCACATGGCAGGCCAAGCGTTGCCATGACTGCAGGAGGGAGGGGTGAGGAGGGGTGAGGAGGGGGGGGGGGTTGTGAGGTGGCGGAGCGTGATTGGCCGTCCAGCAGGAGGGCAGCTTGACTGCAGTGGGACGTGACTGAGAGACACAGAGAGAGGAAGACTCATATGGACACGTGTGCTGAGCGTGGCAGCAGGGAAACCTCATAACTGACACATCGCTGGTGGTTAGATTCATTTACATAAAGAGTTCAAACCACAGGACTCATTTCTCTGTAAGGCCTTTATACAGAGAGAGGATAGATTACTGTGCTACTACTTCCACTTTACTACAGTATTCCCCTTTGATGAAGCTTTATACTTCTACTCTACTACATTTCTGATGTTCAAATGATCCAATATTACAGCAAAAAAAAAAAAGATTAGAGAAAAAGTCCAAAAACTGAAAACACATTTGTGAATGTCTTCCATTAATCATCTCAGCAGCCCTCACATTTAACTGCTGACCCTTTGGAGGGGCCCGACCCCTAGGTTGGGAACCACTGGACTAAACTAGCTAACTGTATATAAAGTAGCATAAACTAGCTAACTGTATAAACTAGCTAACTGTATATAAAGTAGTATAAACTAGCTAACTGTATAAACAAGCTAACTGTATATAAAGTAGTGTAAACTAGCTAACTGTATATAAAGTAGTGTAAACTAGCTAACTGTATATAAAGTAGTATAAACTAGCTAACTGTATATAAAGTAGTGTAAACTAGCTAACTGTATATAAAGTAGTGTAAACTAGCTAACTGTATATAAAGTAGTAAACTAGCTAACTGTATATAAAGTAGTATAAACTAGCTAACTGTATATAAAGTAGTGTAAACTAGCTAACTGTATATAAAGTAGTATAAACTAGCTAACTGTATATAAAGTAGTATAAACTAGCTAACTGTATATAAAGTAGTATAAACTAGCTAACTGTATATAAAGTAGTATAAACTAGCTAACTGTATATAAAGTAGTATAAACTAGCTAACGGTATATAAAGTAGTATAAACTAGCTAACTGTATATAAAGTAGTATAAACTAGCTAACTGTATATAAAGTAGTATAAACTAGCTAACTGTATATAGAGTAGTATAAACTAGCTAACTGTATATAAAGTAGTATAAACTAGCTAACTGTATATAAAGTAGTATAAACTAGCTAACTGTATATAAAGTAGTGTAAACTAGCTAACTGTATATAAAGTAATATAAACTAGCTAACCGTATATAAAGTAGTGTAAACTAGCTAACTGTATATAAAGTAGTATAAACTAGCTAACTGTATATAAAGTAGTGTAAACTAGCTAACTGTATATAAAGTAATATAAACTAGCTAACTGTATATAAAGTAGTGTAAACTAGCTAACCGTATATAAAGTAGTATAAACTAGCTAACTGTATATAAAGTAGTATAAACTAGCTAACTGTATATAAACTAGCTAACTGTATATAAAGTAGTATAAACTAGCTAACTGTATATAAACTAGCTAACTGTATATAAAGTAGTGTAAACTAGCTAACTGTATATAAAGTAGTATAAACTAGCTAACTGTATATAAAGTAGTATAAACTAGCTAACTGTATATAAAGTAGTATAAACTAGCTAACTGTATATAAAGTAGTATAAACTAGCTAACCGTATATAAAGTAGTATAAACTAGCTAACTGTATATAAAGTAGTATAAACTAGCTAACTGTATATAAAGTAGTATAAACTAGCTAACTGTATATAAAGTAGTATAAACTAGCTAACTGTATATAAAGTAGTGTAAACTAGCTAACTGTATATAAATAGTGTAAACTAGCTAACTGTATATAAAGTAGTATAAACTAGCTAACTGTATATAAAGTAGTGTAAACTAGCTAACTGTATATAAAGTAGTGTAAACTAGCTAACTGTATAAGAAAGTAGTATAAACTAGCTAACTGTATATAAAGTAGTGTAAACTAGCTAACTGTATATAAAGTAGTATAAACTAGCTAACTGTATATAAAGTAGTATAAACTAGCTAACTGTATATAAAGTAGTATAAACTAGCTAACTGTATATAAAGTAGTATAAACTAGCTAACTGTATATAAAGTAGTATAAACTAGCTAACTGTATATAAAGTAGTGTAAACTAGCTAACTGTATATAAAGTAGTATAAACTAGCTAACTGTATATAAAGTAGTATAAACTAGCTAACTGTATATAAAGTAGTATAAACTAGCTAACTGTATATAAAGTAGTGTAAACTAGCTAACTGTATATAAAGTAGTATAAACTAGCTAACTGTATATAAAGTAGTATAAACTAGCTAACTGTAATATAAAGTAGT
>NW_026518707.1:0-18869 GCF_027409825.1 Scomber japonicus | reverse complement strand
TGCTGTGTGATTTAACTCTCCACCTCTGGATCCAGCTGCTGTGTGATTTAACTCTCCACCTCTGGATCCAGCTGCTGGTGTCATTTGCATATTCGTCTCCTCAGATCACGTTGGGAAGACACGCTGACATTTCTTTAACTCATTTGTATCATGTAGTAGAGACTATTTGGTGAAACCTAGACAAGGATGCTTTTCCTCTTCCCTCCTCTTCCCCTCCTCTTCCTATTTCCCTCATTTTCAAAAGGCTACAATTATTCTGTTTCCTCTCCACAGAAAGCAAAGCCTGACATTTATTAGCTGCCACCTTTTCAAAATCCTGCTTTCCAGCTCATATAGGAACAGGAGAGTGTGTGTGTGTGTGTGTGTGTGTGTGTGTGTGTGTGTGTATTAATAGGACAGGGTCGCCGTTTCCACGACAGCAAGCCTTTTTTTCCCCTCCTCTGCCTCCAACATGATAAACATCAGTATGGTTTCACTCCGATCCTCAAACAGCAGCAGAACTCAGATATGGACTGAATTGACTCGCGGGTCTCACCTGAGCCACTTCCTGTATCCCCCCCCCCCACCCTAACCCGCCCCCCTCCCCTCCGTCCCGCCATTCCTCCTGCCCCCCCCCCCCCCCCCCCAAAAAAAAAAAAAAACACTCCTGTTGAACCTTCCTGTCGTCCTCCCGGGGTCAAATTGACCCTCTCTGTTTTGACTGTTCCTTCTTTCCTTCCTTCCTTCCTCCCTTCTTGTCTGTCTATTGCTTTCCTTCCTTCCATCTGCCCTTCTTTCCTCCCTCCCTCCTTCTCTCTATTTCCTCCCCCCTACCTTCCTCCCTTCCTTCTTTCCTATGTCCTTCTTTCCTTCCTTCCTTCCTTCTTCTTTTCCTTTTCTCCCTCTTTCCTCCCCCCTATCTTCCTCCCTCCTTCCTTCCTCTCTTCTTTCCTTCCTTCTTCCTTCCTTCCTCCTTCCCTCCTTTCCTTCCTTCCTTCCTTCCTCCCTCCTTTCCTCCCTTCCTTCCTTCCTCCCTCCTTTCCTTCCTTGACAGGAGGGTTAAAATTCATTGTTGCCAGCAGAGTCAAACTAGGCCAAGAAGAGGATGAATATACTCTCTCACTCACTCAACTATCATTTCCTATCAACTATTCCTTTCATCCGTTCATCCGTTCATCCGTTCACTCCGCTCTGAAAAACAAATGCGACGCCGAAGCGTGGATTGATTCGGCCGTCGTGATTGGACGGATCGCTTCTAATGGAGCCAAATGAGCTTTGTGAGGCTGGTCCGTGTTGTAATGGATGGAAACGAGGCAGGAGCCAAGAGAGCAGCTCAGACCTCATCTGGTCATCTGACACCTGCTAATGGCTCCGTGTGTGTGTGTGTGTGTGTGTGTGTGTGTGTGTGTGTGTGTGTGTGTGTGTGTGTGTGTGTGTGTGTGAAAAGAAGTTTATACAGGCAGATACAAACGTCCGCATTATATATTTAAATGTCTGTTTTGGCGTCAACACTGATATCAAAGATCCTTAATGGGGAAAGAAAAGGAAGAGCGCTCACTCGTTCCAAAATCCCTCTTTAACCCTCCTGTTGTCAAGGGTCAAGGAAGGAAGGAAGGAAAGGAGGGAGGAAGGAAAGGAGGGAGGTAAAGAGGGATGAAGGATGGAGGAAGAAGGATGGAAAGGAGGGATGAAGAAAGGGAGGAAGAAGGAAGGAAGGAAGGGAGGCAGGAAGGAAGGAAAGGAGGGATGAAGGATGGGAGGAAGAAGGATGGAAAGGAGGGAGGAAGAAAGGGTGGAAGGAAGGGAGGAAGAAAGAAGGAAAGAAAGGAGGGAGGCAGGAAAGGATGAATAAGGAAGGAAAAGTGGAAGGAGTAAGGGAAGGAAGGAAGGAAGGAAGGAAAGAAGGAAGGGAGGAAGAATGAAGGAAAGAAGGAAGGGAGGAAGAATGAAGGAAAGAAGGGAGGGAGGGAGGAAGAATGAAGGAAAGAAGGGAGGGAGGGAGGAAGAATGAAGGAAAGGAGGGAGGAAGGAAGGAAGGAAGGGAGAAATAATGAAGGAAGGAAGGAAGGAAAGGAGGGAGGGATTCATGAGGTTCAGATAATTTATTTCCACCTATAAATAACAGAATGACTTTTTTATTCATGAGTTTTAAACACTTCCTGTATTAAAACATCTAAAGGTAAAAAAAAATCAAAATCAAACCGGGCCGAACTTTGTTTCAGTTTCAGTTTCATGATCCTCGATGTAAAAACAATAAATAGATAACTACTTTATTAGACTATATTTTAAACCCCTAACCAACCAGAACAACACACACACCTCCACACACTGAACTCTGCTTATTATAGATTATTATTAATACTTTACTAATTAAACACTAACTTGGATTTCTTCTCAGTCTGAGTTTCAGGTAGTTTAAACCTCTGTTCATGTTAACAGCTGCTATAAAGTTTTAAAGTGTGGGCGGAGTCAGTCTCTGGAGTCACTTCCTGTTTCACACGCTGCAGGTTTTAGAGTTAATTAGCTGTTATTGTTAAAGAAGAAGAAGAAGGAGGTGTAAATGAGAGAAAGATGTTTAATTGTAGGGACTGGGAGTGTAGGTGTGAAATGTATTTAATAATTAAATAAATAAAGTTTATTAACAGTTTCTATTGGCAGATAAAGCATCATAATTATTGATCTTAGTGTTCAGGAGCACTTTGCAGGAGTAAAGGAGGGAGGAAAGGAGGAAGGGAAGAAGGAAGGAAGGAAGGAAGGAAGGACGGATGGAAATGAGTAAGGAGGGAGGGAGGAAAGGAGGAAGGACGGAAGGAAGGACGGATGGAAATGAGTAAGGAGGGAGGGAGGAAAGGAGGAAGGACGGAAGGAAGGACGGATGGAAATGAGTAAGGAGGGAGGGAGGAAAGGAGGAAGGACGGAAGGAAGGAAGGAAGGAACAGCCAAAAGAGACGGGGTCAATTTGACCCGGGAGGACGACAGGAAGGTTAATTGTAGGGGTTGGGAGTGTAGGTGTGAAATGCATTTAATAATTAAATAAATAAAGTTTATGAACAGCGTTTCTATTGGCAGATAAAGCATCATAATTATTGATCTTACAGAAGCAATTACAGGAATAATTCACTAAACCTGAACCATACTGAACCTAAAGGTCTTAATAAATCATTATAGATATGATTAATAAGGATGGAGTAAATGTAAAGGGATTAGTTTAATTTAAACAGCTTCAGTTTGAGATTTAGCTTCATTTATTGATTGTTGATAATCAGATTGACCTCCTGTATAACTGTTTATCTGTTATTAGATTTATTATAAACACAGAGAGCTTGTTTTAGTCATGCTTGCAGTAACACAGCTGAGACTGAGCTGGGGGCGGCTGTGGGCAGGAGGTAGAGCGGTCGTCCTCCAATTGGAAGATTGGTGGTTTGATTCCCGGCTCCTCCAGTCCACATGTCGATGTGTCCTTGGGCAAGACACTTAACCCCTAATTGCTCCCGTTGCTATGCCAACAGTGTATGAATGTGAATGAATGGTTAGATTCCTCTGATGAGCAGGTTGGCTCCCTGCGTGGTAGCTCCTGCCATCAGTGTATGAATGTGTGTGAAAGGGTGAATGAGATGTCATGTAAAGTGCTTTGAGTGGTCGCACAGACTAGAAAGGCGCTATATAAGTACAGAACATTTACCATTTACAATGATAGAAACTGCAAAAACAGAAAATTTTGTCTGATTACAGTTTATTTCTTCTGCTCAGAGTAGAACTGACCCTGGCGATGCTTTGATGTCTCTCTGTTTTGTGGTTAGAGGTTTGTGGGATGAAGCCAAATTAACTGGAGGTGTCAATGGACAAAGCCGATCAGGGGTCCAGTGTTTTTTACTACAGACTGGATGATTGATCAGAGTAGGACTGTAACTACATGCAAAGTTCATGCATCTGTGTCCAAAAATCAGGAAACATGTTTTAAATAAAGTCATTGGTAGTAGAAGTCCACTTGTTGGGAAGGAAGGACGGAAGAAAGGAAGGAATGATGAAGGAAAGGAGTAAGGAGGGAGGGACGAAGAGGAAGGGACGAAGGTAAGGGAGGAAAGGAAGGAAAGGAGGGAGGAGGAAAGGAAGGTAGGAAAGGAGGGAGGAAGGAAGGGAGGAAGGAAGGAAGAAAGAAAGAAGTGAGGAAAGAAAGATGGGTGGAATGAGGGAGGGGGGAGCGAAGAAAGAGGGAAGGAGGCAAAGAACAAAGGAAAAATTAAAGAAAAAGGAAGGAAGGAAGGAAGGAATGATGAAGGAAAGGATTAAGGAGGGAGGGACGAAGAGGAAGGGAGGAAAGGAAGGAAAGGAGGGAGGAAAGAAGGAAGGAAAGAAAGAAGTGAGGAAAGAAAGATGGGTGGAATGAGGGAGGGGGAGCAAAGAAAGAGGGAAGGAGGCGAAGAACAAAGGAAAAATTAAAGACCGTGTAAAGTGAAATCAGACATTTTCTTCTAAACACATTAAATAGGTCATAAATGTATTTCTAAAAAAGGTGTAAAAAGCATTTCAACCATTTAGATTTGAATTGTGGAGCTAGGCTTCACAAACTGTGTTTCCAGATTTCTGTGTCAGGATTTAGTAGGCGGGTCTGAAATCTCCGCCGCGTTACGTAACGCGGCGGTAATTATCATAAACCCGCCCCTGCTGCTGCTGCAGTATAAATACATTCAGCGCATTAGCCTCAGTCGTTTTCCAGCTCGCTCTCAGCTAGCTAACTAGTCATGACTCCTCCTCGTGTGTGCATCTTCACTGGAAGTCGGGATTTTTGAGCAGTCCGTTGTGTCTGTTTAGAGGTGCCGTACCGACCGCCTCCCTCCCCGGCTTACGTCCTCTCGTCCCGCCGGTGCTACTGGCATTACGTGCCCGCCACCGACCGTCTCCCTCCCCGGCTTCGTGCCCGCCACCGACCGTCTCCCTCCCCGGCTTACGTCCTCTCGTCCCGCCGGCAGCAGGTGCTACTGGCATTACGTGCCCGCCACCGACCGTCTCCCTCCCCGGTTTACGTCCTCCCATCCCGCCGACAGCAGGTGCCTATATCACCGCCACCGACCGTCTCCCTCACCGGCTTACATCCTCCCATCCCGCCGACAGCAGGTGCCATCATCACCGCCACCGGCATTATGTGCCCGTCAGAGTGTAAGTAACGTTATGTGCTTATAAGTTATAATACTGTACATTTAGGCAATTAAATGCATTTTGCTGAATGCGCAAATCCTGAAAGTGATTTTACATCATGCACCGTCATGCCCGTGTAATGTTAGCATGCATGTAATCGTGACATAATTTGGCCTTATTCCCTGAGCGTCATCCATCTGACAACACAATGATAACCGACAGGTAATATTTTATGTGCACCAATATAGCTATGACAAGGAATTATATGTAGACTGAGGTTTTACGTTTGTGTGTAATGTAAAACATGGACCGAGGGACACCTAAAATGAGCGTCAAAGTGGCTTCCGAGGTACCCACGAGGTATGTTGTGTGTATGTATGCAGTGTTCATGATGACAGCCTAATGTCTCTTTTCCTTATTCCTGTTTTCTTTTCCCATGTACAGGTCTCAGTGTCTTCCTCCATCATATCTGGCAGCCACTGTTCCTGTGACTTACCTTGTGCCTAGACTTGGGCGGTATATATATTTTTTTTTCAAGCCTTCATAGCTTCCAGACATTTACCTTGGTGTATGGTATTACACATTTCTGGAGACTAATTTCCGTGGTGACTAAAACATTTGAAATTAAACCACTATAACAGTATGAAGCACTCAGAAAGCACCTTGGTATACTGCAACACCTTTATACCGCCCAAGCCTACTCCTGCCTCAGCCAATCTCAGGACCAGAGCTCCACCAGCCTCCATTGTAAAAGAAGTTGTGACACACACAAATATATCATTACTCAATAATACATTTATTTTATATTGGACACATTTTATAAACAAATAACAATATAAGCAAGCAATAAACTATAAATAATAAAACAATCTAAAGGGGAGGTTTAAAACCTGTGTATTCCCCATCTTCATCAGGGTACTCCTGATGAATGCGGAGGACAACACAGGAGGGGATGACAACCCGGTTGTCCTTTCCCAGGTATCCCCAGCACCAGGACACAAAACTCCTGTAGGCCAGGTAGCGAGCACGCCTGTAATAAAAAAATGTAGAAAAATACTTTGATTTATATTTTTATGCATGTTGTCCTCTGTGTAATCAAATTTGACACTGGAGCTGTCTTTCACAAAACATTGACATGTGTTGTCTTTTAGAAGAACCTATCTGAAACCAAACTGAACTTATTTGTTTCCCTCCACATTTTTTGTCATGTCTTACAGATTGGGACCTCAGAAGATGAGTTTGATTCATCAACCTGCAGTCTACCTCATCATATTGGCTAAATGGATGGACAAGAAAATGGACAGCAGTTTCCAAGGAATTTCCACGACCACACAGCTACATTTTCAGAAATAATAATAATAATAATCTAGTGATTGCTTGTATAAATGTCCAATCATGTGCATTCAGTTTATACATCTATATATCAAGGTGATGTACATGTTGGTTGATTTACTATGTAGTGAAAAACAGCTAAAGAATGAACCAGTATTTATCTGTCCAACATGAGAGTTTATATATAGCTCAGGAAGATGAAGGATTAAAATGGATACAGTCAAGCATCACTCATGTGCTTTAAGTGTAAATGAAATACACTGTATACATTAGTCAACTATAATATGATTGTATAAATGATGTAAGTTTATTCCCGGGTACTAAACCTTACCTCTCTTTGTAAGGCATGTCATTTGATCAACACAAGTGTAATTTATAAAAATCCAAATCAGTAAAACAATTATTATATTGTCTATGTTACCCAGATCTTTCCTTTTCCGCCAGTGGTCCATGATCTGCCTGATAAATGTTTAGGGCATTCTGCAGGGAGTAGGGGTTCAGGCAGACTGGCTCCAAGCCTGGATGAAGAGTCATGCAGCGTGGCTCTTCAGGCAGCTCTCCACATCTACTCTGAACCTATAGGAATATGTGTAATAGGTGTTTTAGTGCTAGACATCTAGTATGCTGCTGCTTATGTATTCATTATTTGAATTATTATTGTGAAAAACAGTTTTCATTTACATACAGCATTCAGCTCCTTGCAGCAGACATGTTCAACCTCTGTGGGCATTGTTCTGCATTCTCCACATGTGCACCTGCACAAGTACATTTTTAATCACAGTGTGACAAATGTTAACCATTTCAGTTGTCAGTTCAGTATGAAGCCTGGTTCAGCAAAATGACCTAATCAGTTGAAGCATATTGTCTTATTCAGCCTGTGTGTTATAATGATGACATTCAGCAATCCACAAATTAATCAGAAGACAGGTAAGTAACTGACTAAGTGAAACTGGCTAGTGTTATATTTAACTTTTTTGTAGTCTAATTAGTTACCTAATGCGTTTCCCCACATTTGTTGAATAGTGTGATCTGAAAAAACGAGTAAAATGCCTCCTTTCAAAGCTGGACAAACTGAATTTACTTGGGTTTACCACCCACTACACTCTTAGAAAGAAATACTAGTACTACCTTTATTAGGTATAAACAAAAGGAGTAATTAAATTAACGAAACAGTAATAAAAATCAAGTGTTTAATCTGTGAACAGACAAAACAATCACAATTCTTCATTACATGAAACCCTAACGTTTTTAGCTAGTCAGTGGGAGCGTACCTCGGCAGCTAACTCGGTTGCTAGCTCGGCGTCAGTATCCCATAGCAGATAGTCAGTAATACATATTGCTAACTTGCATAAATAGGAGACATACATTACCATTCTGTTGCAGACTGTGAGGCACGAGATTGTGCATGTTCATTGTCTGACTCCGAGTCAGTGTCTGGCTCTGATGGCTCAAACATGTAGGGCTGGGTCACTGCAATGCTGTTGTTAGCGCTAGCGTCCATTGCTACTGTTGCTATGTTACATGGAGGCGGCCCCCTTCCGCGCCTGGGTGTGTTTCCAGCGCCTTCAGCAGACACGCCCCCAGCGTTTGACTGCACAGAGAAGTGCTTGATTTTTCATGATTTTAAAAGATAATTTTACATACTTAGACAATTTTTCTAGCATTCAAATTTGGAAGGATGGTTAATAACACATCTGTCTGTGATGTGACTAACTCAGAACACAAATATATTTTCACTTTACACGGTCTTTAAAGAAAGAGGAAGGAAGGGAGGAAGGAAGGGAGGAAGGAAGAAAGGAAGGAAGGAAGGAAGGAAGGAAGGAAGGAAGGAAGAAAGGAAGGAAGGAAAGAAGGAACAGTCAAAAGAGAGATGGGGTCAGTTTGACCCGGGAGGACGACAGGAGCATTAAATCCACTCAGATCTAAGTTCAGCTGTTAGGGTAAATGTTCCCTCCTTCTGACCTTTCTTTCTTCCTTCATCTGTCCTTCCTTCCTCTGTCCTTTCTTCCTTCCTTCATCTGTCCTTCCTTTCTTTCTTCCTTCCTTCCTCCCTCATTTCCTTCCTTCTTCCTCCCTCCCTCCTTTCCTTCCTTCTTCCTCCATCCTTCCTTTCCTTCCTTCTTCCCTCCTTTCCTTCCCTTCCTCCCTCCTTTCCTTCCTTCTTCCCTCCTTTCCTTCCTACCTTCCTTCCTCCTTCCTTTCCTTCCTTCTTCCTCCCTTGCTTCCCTTCCTGCCTCCTTTCCTTCCTTCTTCCCTCCTTTCCTTCTTTCCTTCTTTCCTTCCTTCCTTCCTTACTTTAGGTTCAAATGACATAACTAGTAAGGGCTGTTTAAGGGTTATAAAGTTAGTCTGTGTTCAGCTTCTTGAAAACTACAGATTTCTTCACTTCTGTCAAACTTTTCAGCCGTCGAGTCGTGTTTCCTGTTTTTCCCTCCGAGCTGTCATTAATATCAATCTGGGCTGAAATGAAAGTCGGTGGGGTCGAGGTATCGATGTGACCTGATGAGTCCCTCAGACACGAAAACAAGAGAAACGTTTCCGAGAGGATTTATTACGTCTGCCAGAGTCTGTCTGCTTCGTCCTTCACGTTCCTCCTTCCTTCCTTCCTTCCTTCCTTCCTTCCTTCCTTCCTTCCTTCCTACGGAGACCGCAGCTGGTGCTTCCAACTGTGTGTGTGTGTGTGTGTGTCTGTGTGTGTGTGTGTGTGTGTGTGTGTTCCTCCCTTACTCGCTTCCTTCCTTCCCTCCTTTCCTTCCTTCCTTCCTTCCTTCCCTTCTCCCTTCCATCCATCCTTCCTTCTTACTCCCTTCTTTTCTTCCTTCCTTCCTTTCCTTCCATCTTCCTCCCTCCCTCCCTTCCTCCTTTCCTTCCTTCTTCCTCCCTTTCATCCATCCTTCTTAATCCCTTCCTTCCTCGCTCCTTTCCTACCTTCTTCCCTCCTTTCCTTCCTTCCTTCTTCCTCCCTTCCTTCATTTTGTTTGTCTTTCTCTTTTTGTTCTCTCTTCAGCATGTCTGTGTGTGTGTGTGTGTGTGTGTGTGTGTGTGTGTGTGTGTGTGTGTGTGTGTGTGTGTGTGTGTGTGTCTGTGTGTGTGTGTGTGTGTGTGTGTGTGTGTGTGTGTGTGTGTGATCTGTATGGAGATAGGTTGTGTTTTTAAATCACTGCTGACACAATAATCTATCTGTGACAAGTCTTCCATGAAGGAGATATGAGTGTGTGGACATCACCGGGGTAAAAGATAATCATCACACACACACACACACACACACACACACACACACACACACACACACACACACACACACACACACACACACACACACACACACACACACACACACACACACACACACACACACATACACACACATATGCTTATCTCATACACAAAAGCTGTCATGCTCTCCATCACTGCCTGTCTGTTCTCTCTCTTCTCTCCTCCTATCAGTGTTTTTACTTCTGTCTCACACACACACACACACACACACACACACACACACACACACACACACACACACACACACACACACACACACACACACACACACACACACACACACACACACACCTGTACATTCACACTGCTGCTATAGCTGATGCTTATTTTATTTACCTTATTTTTTATTTTTATTTTTTTGCAATTAATAGATTTATTTCTAAAGAAGAGATTCAGAAAGGAAAAGAGGAAGGAAGGAAGGAGGGAGGGAGGGAGGGAGGGAGGGAGAAAGGAAAAGAGGAAGGAGGGAGGAAGGGGAAAAGAGGAAGGAAAGAAAGAAGGAAGGGAGGAGAGAAAGAGAGAAGGAGGGAGGGAAGGAAAGAATGAGGGAGGGAGGAAGGAAAGAAGGAAGGGAGGAGAGAAAGAGAGAAGGAGGGAGGGAAGGAAAGAAGGAGGCAGGGAGGAAGGAAGGAAGGAAGGAAGGAAGGAAGGACCAGTATCATTATGTTATCATAATAAGAAGATATTCATTCTGTGTGTGTGTGTGTGTGTGTGTGTGTGTGTGTGTGTGTGTGTGTGTGTGTGTGTGTGTGTGTGTGTGTGTGTGTTTATTTATGAAACACAGATTATGAAATATCTGAGTTAAGAGTTACACCATTTAATCTCTGGTGGTTGTAAACACACTGATCCTTTTCTTTTTTGTGTTTTTTTGGAATTACATGAAACAAAACTTCTCCTCTGATCATTTCCTGTCATATTTAATATCTGTCACAGTCTGGCACGAGATAAAGATGAAAGTCTCTCAATGATTCCCAAAATTAAACTAAAACAGTCTGAAGTGTTGTTGTGTAACTTTTACTTCCTGGTCCTAAGCAGTGTAAATCATGGCTGCAGCTGTGTGTTGCTGATAAATCAGAATAAAAGATATAAAAGAAATGGACGTAACATCCGTGACGTCACCCATTGGTTTGTGGACTGCTGCTCGGAAGCCAATAGTTTCTAATCTAGGCAGCGCCATCTTGAAAATATCAGGTGCATGCTGGGAAAAATAAAAACAGGGATTCTACTTATATGGGCATGAGGCGGAGCCATGGGCAGAGCGGGGAGGTTGCTATGGTTACGAGGGCTGACTCTGGAGGACATTGGTCAATCAACCTGTCAATCAGGACGTAGCCACGCCCCCTAATGCATACCCTGCTTTATCGTCACATATAAAATCAGGGAGGCCAAAATGTCCCAAATGAACATCATACTGCATTGAAGAAGGCTTTAAACTAGCGATTGAGACCATAAACACATTTTGAAAACGTTTACTGAGGTTAGAAATCAAGTGAGAAGTTGGTGAATTCTCCATTGACTTGTATAGAGACGGTCGCCCCCTGGTGGCCTTTTGATAGAATGCAGCTCTAAGTTACTTCCTGGTTGGCCTCATTTCAGAGGACCAGAACTCCCTGCCTGGTTTAGAGCCAGTATTAACTGGTTTAGATCCAGTAGGTAGATCCTGGTCTGGTCTGAGATCAACTCATTTGCATTACTTCTCTTTAATTGGCTCACATGTTTATTTAATGTTCTGTCCTTGAGATTCGTAGCTTTATTTATACGCCATTGATTGACGCTGACCTTGAGTCACACCAGTCCATTAATATTCTTACTGGTTTGATCAGATGTGACGTTCAGGTTCAGCTCGGTCGTTACAGCGTGTGTATGTTTGACTCTGTCGTCTCATTACAGCGTCTCGTCCTTGGCTCCAGTCTCCTGTTTTAATCAGCTGCTAGTGCTCTTCTTTGTGTTTTTACTGCATCCTTTACCTCCATTGTCCCTTTTTCACATGAACCTGACAGCTAGCGGGTTGTAATGTTTACGCCAACACCTTTATTATCTGATCTGAATTCAGTCTGATCTGGTTACAGTTTTTACTAGGGCTGTCAGTGTTAACGTGTTAATCGTGATTAGATTAATGCAATCCATAACGTGTTAATTTTTTTAAATCTCATTTTAATGTTGCAAGCCTTTTTGTCCCTTCTACTCCCCCGTAGACGGCTCCTCTAGCTGTAGCGCTATGCTTTGAAGTGGCCTCCTGCAGTAAACCTACCGCGCTGATGGAAAGTAAGAGAGCTACTGGACTTTTGAACGGCTTGTTTAACTTTAAAACACTTCCAGACGCTTCAGTTGACAAGTCAAAAGTAAAATGCAACCTGTGTCAAACGGAGTTTAACTACCACCGGAGTACGTGGAGTTTGAGTTAGCACCTCCACGCTAAACACCCAGGTGCAGCCAAGCCAGCCTCAGCTCCACCAAAGGACCATTTTGGAGTGTGGGAGTCGCAGCAGAGCCGTGATTGATTCCCAGTTAAGACACTCTGGTAAGAAATGCTTTACATTATGGGCTTAAAACTGCCTTCAAATGGAAAATAACAGGATTTTAAACATGACATTCAAAACGACATTAATCGCGATTAACTATGGAAATGCTGCGATTAATCTCGATTAAAAAATGAATCGTTTGACAGCCCTAGTTTACACACAAACCTTTTTGTTATCAGATAAGAAGCATTTGAACCACTTAAAATAGAAATAATAGACTTAAATACACATTTTCAGTACTTTGCTGTTGCTCCTCCTTCTGATGGGAGACACATTTTATTAAATATATGATTTTAGGACAGAGGAGAAATGTGTTGGAGAGGTTTCTATCCACAATTTGATGTTTTTTATGTCAGGAAGGATTTCAAAGCTTTAAAAAACATTTTCACTCGTTGCTTTTTAACCTTTTTCATCCTCACGTCTGTAAATATTAAATATTGGCTTAAATACTGAAGGACAGTTACATCATCATCATCACACTGTATGTAGAAGCGTCTGCCCCCCGCCCCCCCCCCACCTCCCTCCCCCGCTGTGTGGATATTAAACTATGAACTGACCCAGGGGAGCGATGAGGGCTTCACACACACACACACACACACACACACACACACACACACACACACACACACACACACACACACACACACACACACACACACACACTGTTTGATGCTCTGCTCTTTGGTGTAGACTCGCTCCTCTTATCAATAATATATGGAGAGGTCTTTCCCTCCTCCTTCCCTCCTTCCCTCCTCTTTCCATCTTTCCCTCCTTCCCTCCTCTTTCCCTCCTCTTTCCCTCCTTCTCCCCTCCTTCCCTCCTTCCCTCCTCGCTGCATCCTAATAGAGCTGCTCCTCCTTTCAAATACTTAAAATCCACAGAGACACTCCTTCATCCCTCGCTCCCTCTCTCCTCTTTTCCTCTGTGCTACTATCCTTCACTCCTTTCTTTTAATCTCTCCTCATCTCCTTTCTTCTCTAACTCATTCTCTTCATCTTTGACTTCTTTATCTCTCCTCTCTTTTCTTTCTTCTCCTCTTTCCTCCTCTCCTCACTTTCTTTTCTCCTCTCTCCTCTTTTCCTCATCTCCTGTCTTCTCACTACTTTCCTGTCATTCTTCTCGCCTTCTCATCTACTCACCGTTTTTTCTTCCTTTATCTTTTCTTTCTTCCTCTCCTCACTTTATCTCCTCACACCTCCTCCTCTCCTCTTTTCCTCTTCTTCTCATTTCCTCCTCTCACCTCTTCATCTTTGCCCTTCTTTTCCCCTCTCTCTCTCTCTCTCTCTCTCTCTCTCTCTCTCTTTATCTTCTTCTCATCATGTGTTTTCTTTCTTCTCCTATCCCTTCTTCTCCCCATGTCCCCTTTCTTTCCTCCTCTCCTCACTCCTTTCCTGTTTTTCTTCTCTCCTCATCTACTCATACTTGCCCTTTATTCTTCCTCTGTCTTCTTTATCTCTCCTTTCTTTTCTTTCTTCTCCTATTCCCCTTTCTTTTCTCCTCATCTCCTTGTCTTTACTCCCTTCTTTGCCTTTTGTTTCCTCTTCTTTTCATCTCCTCTCTCCTTCACTCTTTCTTCTCCTCCTCTTTCTAATACTACTGTCATTTCTCCTCCTCTTTATTTCTCTTCTCTTTTCACATCAACTTCATCTTTTCCTCATCACTCAATTCATCCTTTCTTTATCTCTTCCTCTGTTTTTCCTACTCATATCATTCTCTTCTTCTCTTCCCTCTCCTCCTCATGTCCTCTCTTTCTTTCATTATTTCCTCTTTCCTTTCCTCCTCTCTTTTCTCTTCATATCCCCTCACTTCTCTTTCTATTCTGCTTTTCTTTACTCATCTTCTTCTCTCTCTCCTCTCATTCCTCTTCTCCTCATCTATCTCCTTTCACTCCTCCTGTCTTATATCACCTTTTCATCTCTCCTTTCTTTACTTCCTCACCTTTTCTTGTCATTACTCCTTTCCTCCTCCTCCTCCTCCTCCTCCCATCCTCTTCTCTCCTCCACTTTTCCGTTCTCATCTCCTCTCATCTGCATCCTCCCTCCTCCTAATCTCCTCCTCTCTTTCATCCATCATCATTTTCTACTGTATCTCCCTCCTTGTCCTCCCCTCCTCCCCTCTTACATTTTCTCTTTTTCCAATTTTCCCTTCATCTCATCTTCACCCTCTCTCTCTCTCTTCTTTCCTTTCCTTTTCTTCTCCATCGATGCATTCCTTCTTTTTTGTCTCGTTCTTATCGCTTCTCCTTATTATAATTTTGTTTTTCCTCCTCCATTGTCTCCTATCTTCTCCCCATCTTTTATCCCCCCCCCCTCCCTCTTTTCTCTCTCTCCATCTCTCTCTCTCTTTCTTCTGTCATGGGTAAATGAGTATGTCCTTGATCTGCAGTCTCTCTCCGCCGGGCCTCGCTATCCCCAAGGCGGTGCTCTGTTTCTGGGATGAGGCACTGACCTTTGACCCTTCCTCTCAGCTGCTTGTGAAGCTTGACAGGAACCACCAGGCAGCTTTGGTCCTCAGGGAGCTCAGAGAGACACGAGACACGAGAAGAAGGAGAAGGAGAAGAAAGAGAAAGAGGAGGAGGAGGAGGAGGAGGAGGAAGAGGAGAAGGAGGAGGAACAGGCAGAGATATTTCACACTCATGTTGGAGTGTTTCTCTTTCAAGGAGGGAGGAAGACAAAAGGAAAGGAAGTAAGGGAGGAAAAAGGGAGGGAGGAAGAAGGAAAGAAGGGAGGGAGGAAGGAAGGATGGAAGAAGGAAAGGAGAGAGGAAGGGAGGAAGACGGAAGGAAACGACGTAAGGGAGGAAGAAGGAAGGAAGGGAGGGAGGAAGGGAAGAAGGAATCAAAGGAGGGAGGGAGGAAGGGAGGAAATGAAAGAAGGAAGAAAGGGAGGAAAGGAAAGGGGAGGAAGGAAGGGAGGAAGGGAGGAAAGGAAAGAAGGAAAGGATGGAGGAAGGAAGGAAGGAAGGGAGGAAAGGAAGGAAGGAAGGTAAGAAAGGAGGGAGAAGGAATGGAGGAAAGGAAAGAAGGATGAAGGCAGTAAAGGAGGGAGGCATGAAGGAAAGAAGGAAAGGATGGAGGAAGGAAGGAAGGAAGGAAAGGAAGGAAGGAAGGGAAGAAAGGAAGGAAGGAAGGGAGGAAAGGAGAGAAGTAAGGAAGGAAGGAAGGAGGGAGAAAGGAAAAGAGGAAGGAAGGAAGGAAGTTAGCTCTTCAGTAGTAGTGTAGGATTGTTGTAATCTGCTCTTGTTGGAGTGTTTCTGCCTTCAGGGCTCAACGAGGAGATTTCCCTTTGAAGTTTTTTGCCATTTCCTGGTCAGCTGAGTGTTTCCTGGAGAGCGGCCGAGGACGCGGTGGCTGCTGTCGCTGTGAGGGATGAACTGATTAGTGGCTCGTTCGTCATAATTAGCTGATAGATGTACATTAAAAGGCCATCGGTGGCGTCCAAAATGAATTTCTTAGCTCACCTGCCAAGAGCTGGTAAACAAACCGGCACACCTGCCAAAAGCTGCTTCCACCAGCCAAATTAATTTATTCTCATTTTAGGAGACAAACTACAATCAGATCCAGTGTGAGCGGCTCCATAATGAGACAAGATTTAATAGAGAACATGTTCTCTGCACCAAAGATGGGTTTAATATTACAGTCACACTAACAGATGACCTGATATAACAGAGGAGGAGGGAAAGAAAGGAGTAAGGATGAAAAGAGGAAGGAATTTAGGAGAGAAGGGAGGAAGGAAGGAAGGAGGAAGGAAGGAAAGGAGGGCAAAGGAAGGAAGGAAATTAGTAAGGACGAAAAGAGGAAGGAATTTAGGAGAGAAGGGAGGAAGGAAAGAAGGAAGGAAGGAGTAAGGAGGGAGGGAGGGAGGGAGGAAGGAAGGAAAGGATTAAGGATGAAAAGAGGAAGGAATTTAGGAGAGAAGGAAGGAAGGAGTAAGGAGGGAGGGAGTGAGGGAGGAAAGAAGGAAAGGAGTAAGGACGAAAAGAGGAAGGAATTTAGGAGAGAAGGAAGGAAGGAGTAAGAAGGGAGGGAGGACGGAAGGAAGGAAGGAAGGAAGGAAAGGAGTACGGACCAAAAGAGGAAGGAATTTAGGAGAGAAGGTAGGAAGGAAAGGAGGAAGGAAGGAAGGAAGGCAGGAAGGAAGAGGGGAGGGTAGGATGGGGAAGAAGGAACAGTCAAATGAGACAAGATTTAATAGAGAACATGTTCTCTGCACCAAAGATGTTTTTTAACAAATGACCTGATATAACTGATTCATCCTTTTCTTTTATTCTCTGCATCACAACAAAACCTCCATGATGTTCAGACATTAAGCTGCAGGAAACAGCTTTAAAATATGAAGCATTGCAGGAAGGAAGGAAGGAAGGAAGGAAGGAATTTAGGAGAGAAGGGAGAAGGAATTTAGGTGAGAAGGGAGGAAGGAAGGAGTAAGAAGGGAGTGAAGGAGGAAGAAGGAAGGAAGGGAGGAAGGAAGGAGTAAGAAGGGAAGGAAGGAGGAAAAAGGAAGGAAGGAAGGAAAGGAGAAAGGAGGGAGGAAGGGAGGAAGAAGGAAGGAAGGCAAGAAGGAAGGAAAATAGGATGGGATGAAGGAAGGAAGGAACAGTCAAACAGATGGGGTTTGACGACAGGAAGTTTAACTCTCCTCTAACTGACAGAAAGCAGTGATAATAAGTTCATTAATTTGGTCGATAAGAAGACGATCAGCTGTTTGCAGTTAGTTCACCGACTGTAACTCATCATGTTGATCTGTTATTATCAAATATTTCACATGAACATGAAGCCTTTACATCTTTAGAAGTTGTGGAGGATTGTTTTAATTGATCGCTCTCTCATGGTACTGTAGCTATAGTGATGGAAAATGAGGTTGAATATATATGATGTCATCAGGTTCAATTGTGTTTATTTTCTTCTAATTACAGATTATTAATACAGTTATCAGTGATTGGCATGGCTTCATAATGAACCTGTATCATTAGAAGAGAGGAGGAATGATGATAATTGGGGTTATAAATGTTTCAGTTGACTCTTTGAAAGTTCTTCTTCTCTCTTTTTCTTGTGGAGTTTGTTTTCTCTTTAGTTTTCATTGTCAGTTTCATATCCAGAATTATCTCAACTTATTTTTTGTGATCTTTACAATCACATAATGACTGATGCTGTGATTTTTAAGTAAGGTACGGTATCTATTAATAGATTTATATAAGCAAATGTCCAAATCCAACCTAGAACAAAAATCAGCATTCAAACATGTTACTGTGTACTTTATATTCTATAAAATGTTCTCATGGACCATAAAATAGAAATTGTGAAAGCCTCTTTCTCTGCTCCCAAACGCTGTGGGCGTGGCCACCGAGATCCCTGAACCACCTCTACCAGAAACATGGACACTACGCCTGAGAGCGTTCTGCTGCTAGCTCAGCTGCTAGCTCGGCGGCTAACTCAGCTGCTAGCTCGGCTGCTAACTCAGCTAACTGGCTAACTGTAGACTGTAGTAGTAGTAGTGTGTGCTGAATGTATTTCTACCTCTACAGCAGCAGGGGGGGGTTTATGCTAATCACTAAATCCTGAACACAGAAATGTTGAAACACAGTTTGTGAAGCCTAGCTCCACAATTCAAATCTAAATGGTTGAAATGCTTTTTACACCTTTTTTAGAAATACATTTATGACCTATTTAATGTGTTTAGAAGAAAATGTCTAAATTCACTTTAAACAATCAACCATTAACTACTGATAGAAGGAGAATCTATAAATGTGAACTGATGCAGAAGCAGAACATAAACAGGAAGTGATGGTTAACAGCCACATTGTGCTCCTCCACATGATATTACAGCTATTAAAGTTATAACTGCACATCAAACACACAAACAGCCATCATGTTCCCACCATCACTCTGCAGACTCCTGCTGGTGCTCGAATCAAACGCCCCTTCAGTTTCCTTCGGGGGGGGGGGGCAACACAACCGCCCAGTTTAGCACCGTGCACGGCCACCATGAAGGAGGTCTGCAGGTTGAAGTGAGACAGATGATAGTGGAGTGGTTTGGCTGTTTTGTTGGCAGACAGATGGGCTCCGAGAGCTGCGGCCAAAACTAAAACCACAACATCCACAGTTCCAGCCGGCAGTGATTTCATCCTCTCTGCTGTGTGGACACAAGCAACACGCTGCAGACGCTGTGTGTTTGAATATCTGAAGCTTCACAAAGTCTGTAAATTGGTTGTTTTTGTGTTTGGGTTAGTCAGACAGGAAGTCAAGAAGTCTGAGCCATCAGCTGTTCACTTTAATATGAACAACTAAACCTCCTTAACCCTCCTGGTGTCCTCAGGTGGAGGAAGGAAGGAGAGGAGGAAAGAAGGATGGAAGGAAAAGAGGAAGGAGGGAGGGAGGAAAGGAGGAAGGGGGGAAGGAAGGAAGGAAGGAAAGAAAGGAGTAAGGACGAAACGGGAAGGAATTTAGGAGAAAAGGAAGGAAGGAAGGAAAGAAGGAAAGGAGTAAGGAGGGAGGGAGGGAGGAAAGGAGGAAGGGAGGAAGGAAGGAATCGAGGAAGGGAGGAAGGAGGGAGGGAGGAGGGAGGAAAGGAGGAAGGAAGGAAAGGAGTAAGGAGGGAGGGAGGGAAGGAAGGAAGGAAGAAAAGA
>NW_026518706.1:0-17500 GCF_027409825.1 Scomber japonicus | reverse complement strand
GGGTCAAATTGACCCCATCTCTTTTGACTGTTCCTTCTTTCCTTCTTTCCTCCCTCCCTCCCTCCTCCTCTCTTTCTTTCCTCCCTCCTACCTTCCTTCCTTCTTTCCTCTGTCCTTCTTTCCTTCCTTCCTCTTTTCCTTTCTCCCTCCCTCCCTCCTCCTCTCTTTCTTTCCTCCCTCCTACCTTCCTTCCTTCTTTCCTCTGTCCTTCTTTCCTTCCTTCCTCTTTTCCTTTCTCCCTCCCTCCCTCCCTCCTTCTTTCCTCCCTCCCTCCTACTATCCTTCCTTCCTTCTTTCCTCTGTCCTTCCTCCCTTCCTTCCTCCCTCTCTTCTTTCCTTTTCTCCCTTCCTTCCTTCTTCCTCCCTTCCTTCCTTGACTTGAGGACAACAAGAGGGTTAAAACTACTAGTTTAAAAGCAGCATCATGTATTTTTGTTGGTTTTAAGTCATTTGAATTATTGACTTTTTACCAAAGATCCAGATGTTTTCTATCATCTTTTGTTTCATGTTGATTCACTAACTATAGTTTCATTTAAATGAGGCCTATTGACCATAATGTCCATAAATATCTCATTTGTACTTGGTAAAGTAAAAGTAAAAGTGTTACTAGGTTTAATAACCTCACTAGTATCTCAAACTAATGATTATTTTCTTTGTCATTTGTTCTATAAAATGTCAGAAAATGGTAAAAAAAAAACTGAATCACTGGACAAAACACCAAATATATTCAGTTACAAATGATATATTCTCACATTTAACTCGGGTCAGGACAACAGGCGTTAACTGATAAATGAGGTTAAGTTTCATTTAAATGAAGCCTGTTGATCATAATGTTACTGTTCATATTTTGACTCATAATTAATCTCTTCACCAAGTCACATTCATAAATCCACCATCAGTTATTAAGACATTTACAATCACTGTTTTATGATCCAGAAGAACATTTTATAGAATGAATACATGTTTTAATGCTGATTTCTAAACTTTTTAGGTCAAATTTGTACATTTGCGTCTATAAAAACATGTATCAGCTGCACAAAATTAAAAAATTAGGCATTTTATTTCCATTTTTGTAAACTGTGGGTCACATTAGGACTAAAAGAAATGTGTATAATGGTGTTTTTAACGCTCTTAAATGTATTAAATGAGTCAAATCTGACACTGAACAGTATGTAAAAGTTAAAAAAAGGTCTATTTATATGTCTATGCTTTAATAATAGGTATAAATATTTAATACAGGAGGACAACAGGAGGATTAAAGACGAGATTTTTTACTCCTGGAGCTGCGAATTTGACAGCTGTTGTGTTTCTTTGCTCCCAAACAGCCGATTCACCAGCTTTACGTTAGCCGTTAGCCGTTAGCTGTTAGCCGTTAGCTGTTAGCCGTTAGCTGTTAGCAGGCTAAGTGAGCAGTGAGCAGACACATTGGTCGAGTATGTCAGAGTGTGTGTTTGTGTGTTTGTGTATTTTATTCATCTCTCTCCAGTCTCTCTCTCTCTCTCTCTCTCTCTCTCTCTCTCCGCTTTTTTACTCCTTGATGTGTTCGTGGTTCATAAATCATCTGAGCTTCAGAAAAAGGCTTCGGGTTAGCGGTTAGCGATTAGCGCTCGTTTCTCTGTGAAGCTTAAACATTTCCAACAAGTCCGAACACGTTGAAGCCGACTTTTTTTTATCTAATCCTAAATAAAACTTTCATGTAGTTTGTCCTGCTTGTAAAAACACTCAGTCTCTTGCATTAACAGGTCATTTATAGTCTCGTTTTATAACCTTTTAATTCATTTATTTGTGTTTTTGTGTGCAGATCAGATCAGAGAAGCCTTTATTTTCATCAAACCCAGAGCTCGACAATCTGGTGAGTCATTCATCTAAATATCTACTGCTCAGATTTTAAATTTAAAGTGTTGAATATATGAGACTTATTTAATTTCTTTATCTTTTATATTTTTTTTTTACAGATGATTCAGGCGATCCAAGTGTTACGTTTCCACCTGCTGGAGCTGGAAAAGGTCCGAAAACTAAAATTGGATCAGTGTTTTTGTTTATCAGACTAATTTAACCATCATCTGCTGTTTTAATCTAATGTAATCAGATTAAAGGGGAAGACGTCCACTGTGCTGCTATTCTAGTCTTAATCTGGATCTAAAACCACTTTAATCCTGTTTTATGCCCATCATATCAGTTATGCTCCTAAAGAAGGAGGGAGGGAGGGAGGGAGCAAGGAAGGAAGGAAGGAAGGAAAGGAGTAAGGAGGGAGGGAGGGAGGGACGGAGCAAGGAAGGAAGGAAGGACATGATTAAGGAAGGAAGGAAGGATGGAAGGAAATGAGTAAAGAAGTATGGAAGGAGGAGAGAGCAAAGAAAGAGGGAAGAATGAAGGAAAAATGAAAGAAAGAGGGAGGAAGGAAGAAAAAGAGTAAGGAATGAAGGAAAGGAGGAAGGAAGGAAGGAAGGAAGGAAGGAAGGAAAGGAGTAAGGAAGGAAGGAAAGAAAGAAAGGAGTAAGGAGCGAGGGAGGGACAGAGCAAGGAAGGAAGGAAAGGAGTAGGGAAGCAAGGAAGGAAATGAGGAAAGAAGTAAGGAAGGAGGAGAGCAAAGAAAGAGGGAAGAAGGGGAAGAATTAAGGAAAAATTAAAGAAAGAGGAAGGAAGGAAGGAAAGGAGGAAGGAAGGAAGGAAAGAAAGGAGTAAGGAGGGAGGGACGGAGCATGGAAGGAAGGAAGGAAGGAAAGGAGTAAGGAGGGAGGGATGGAGCAAGGAAGGAAGGAAGAAAAGGAGTAAGGAGGGAGGGAGGGACGGAGCAAGGAAGGAAGGAAGGACATGATTAAGGAAGGAAGAAAGGAAGGAAGGGAGGAAGGAAAGGAGGAAGCAAGCAAGCAAGGAAGGATGGAAGGAAATGAACAAGGAAAAATTAAAGAAAGAGGGAGGGAGGAAAGGAGGATGGAGGGACGGAGGGACAGAGCAAGGAAGGAAGGGAGGAAGGACATGATTAAGAAGGAAGGAAGGACATGGTTAAGAAGGAAGGAAGGAGTAAGGAGGGAGGGAGGAAGGAAAGGAGGAAGAAAGCAAGGAAGGAAGGATGGAAAGAAATGAGAAAAAAAGTATGGAAGGAGGAGGGAGCAAAGAAAGAGGGAAGGAAGGAAGTAAGGAAGGAAGGAAGGAACAGTCCAGGAGGGTTAAGTATTTCTAACCTAATTGATTAATTGAGTAATGATTTTTAATGATGTGTTTCTTTGTTTTAATGTCCAGGTTCATGAGCTGTGTGATAACTTCTGTCATCGGTACATCAGCTGTCTGAAAGGGAAGATGCCGATCGATCTTGTTATAGACGACAGAGACGGGAACAAATCAGACAGCGAGGATTTCATCAGGTCATCAGGGAACATGGACCAGGTGAGCCTCAAATACACTCCTGCAGTGTCACCAGTTAGATGATTTAAGACTGTAATCAGCTTCTATTGAGCTTCAGCAGTCTGAGTTATTATAGTTACCATAGTTACTATAGTTACTATAGTAACTATGGTAACAGTGTGAGTTAGTCATATCAAGTGATATCTGACACATTTACAGTCTTTTTAGTATCAGACCTCCTCTTAGTGTTTCCCTTCCTTCCTTCCTTCCTTCCTTCATTCCTTCCGTCCTTCCGACCTTCCTTCCTTCCTTCCCTCCCTGACACATTTACGGGCAAAAGTCTTTCTTTCTTTCTTTCTTTCTTTCTTTCTTTCTTTCTTTCTTTCCTCCTCCTAGTTTTCTTTCTTTCTATCTTTCCTTATCGTCTTCCTTGTTCTTTCTTTCTTTCTTTCTTTCTTTCTTTCTCTCTCTTTCTTTCTACCTTTCCTTATCGTCTTCCTTGTTTTTTCTTTCTTTCTGTCTTTCTCTTTCTTTCTATCTTTCATATCGTCTTCCTTGTTCGTTCTTTCTTTCTTTCTTTCTTTCTTTCTTTCTTTCTTTCTTTCCTCCTGCTAGTTTTCTTTCTTTCTTTCCTTATCGTCTTCCTTGTTCTTTCTTTCTTTCTTTCTTTCTTTCTTTCTTTCTTTCTTTCTTTCTTTCTTTCCTCCTGCTAGTTTTTTCTTTCTTTCCTTATCGTCTTCCTTGTTTTTTCTTTCTTTCTGTCTTTCTCTCTGTCTGTATTTCTTTCTTTCTTTGTCTTCCTTGTTCTCTCTTTCCTCCTCCTAGTTTTTTTCTTTCTTTCATTCTTTTCTTTTTCTTTTTCTTTCTTTCTTTCTTTCCTTTCATTCAGACTGAAGCTTCATATTAGCTTCAGATTAAACTTTTAAATCCATGTTTCCTCAGAAGGAGGACTGTGGATGTAGTCCTCCATCACTGAGTCATAGTGAACCTGAAGGTGATCCACCAGCATCCACAGCAGGAACCTTACAGAGACTCTTAATGTTGGGATTACACTTTAATGTGGTTCTTTATGTAGAGTTAGAAGTCCTTCATCACTTCCTGTAAGCATTATGAAGGATCTAACAATGGTCAGTATGAACAGGAGGAATCGGTTCTGCAAGAGAAACTGGTTTTAAAGTTAATCTGAGCTCCTGATTGTTGGTTGACTCTGGTTCCTGGTTGTTAAGAAGCTATGTTGCAGAACAAGATGTGTGTCATGTTTGTAGACTTGAGATAAGAAGCAGACTTTAGCAGGAATGTGAATCGTTGTTGTTGTTCAGAGTCTGTGCTTCTTGTGTTGAGTATCAGGATGCAGTCAGGCTCAGTGTGACCGACTGCTCTGCCTCTGATAGAACGACACACTTAACCACGGGACAACTATCTGCGGACCCTGGTCTAATCTTAAAATAAAGAAAAATGTTGCATAAAATATTATTATTATTAAATGCCCGAGTTAGAATTATCAGTTTTATCACTGGTATGGATGTGTGACTCCAGTCCTTCACCGTGTGTATTTTGGTCTCCATGGCAACGATGTGCTGATAGTCTGTGACTTGTTGGGCAAGCTCAGTTGCAGCACGACCCAAATTTTGACTTTCTTAATTTCAGTTTGTTATTAATTATTAAAAAATGTATTGAAACTTGTTGTGTTGAGTATCAGGATGCAGTCAGGCTCAGTGTGACCGACTGCTCTGCCTCTGATAGGACGACACTTAATCAATTCATGCATGGATTTGATTTGTTGTATGGAAACAGATTCAGGAGAAGTGATTTACTGAGCTGATATTAATGCTGTAGAAGAAGAAAAACATACTGTAGTTTAGTAGTTATGTTCTTGTTACTTTCAATTTATCAATCAATCTTCATTTGTACTTTATGTGATTTGGAGGTTATCGGTCCAAGTCACATTCATAAATTCACCATCAGTTATTAATAAATGTTTGATTAAAACATTTACAATCACTGTTTAATGATCCAGGAGTACATTTTATACATTATTTAGGTTTAATGCTGATTTTTAAACTTTTTAAAAAACAAAAACTGGTCAAATTTATACATTTGCATCTATAAAAATGTGTATCAACTGCACAAAATTAAAAAAAATATGCATTTTATTTCTGTTTTTGTATACTGGGGGTCACATTAGGAAAAGTCTGGCTAAAATAAATGTGTGCATGGTGTTTTTAACGCTCTTAAATGTAATGAATGAGTCAAATTTGACACTGAACAGAATGTAAAAGTTGTTGTGTTGAGTATCAGGATGCAGTCAGGCTCAGTGTGACCGACTGCTCTGCCTCTGATAGAACGACACTTAATCGCTTCATGCATGGATTTGATTTGTTGTATGGAAACAGATTCAGGAGAAGTGATTCACAGAGCTGATATTAATGCTGTAGAAGAAGAAAAACATACTGTAGTTTAGTAGTTATTGTCATTTTACTTTCAATCAATCAATCAATCTTTATTTGTATAGCGCCAAATCACAACAAAGTCATCTCAAGGCTCTTTACACATAGAGCAGGTCTAAACCGAACTCTTCAGGTTTTAACTTTAAAGAGACCCAACATTCACACATGAGCAGCACTTGGTGACAGTGGACATGAGCAACAGTGGAGAGAAAAAACTCCCTTTTAACAGGAAGAAACCTCAGAACCAGACTCAGAGTGGGCGTCCACTTTATGTGATTTGGAAGTTATCGGTCAATATTATATAAATTGAATTAATTACTTGATTTCTATTTTAACCTAACACATCATCAAAGACTAACTTTCAATGTAATTAAACTTAAATGTATCGATGAACACGACATCAATGACTGAAAACTGATTCTCATCAAAACTGAACTTAATTTCAGTTTATTATTAATTATTAAAAACGTATTGAACCTTTCTTCCTGTGTCAGTGTGGTGAATGAGAGAAGACCAGAGAGGAGAAGTTTGATATATGTAAAACAGGCTCCCTTTATGGAGATTTGGAGGGGGGGGGGTTTCTACTTTTTGTCCGATCTATCTGGCAATACTCAATATGAGCAGATTTTATCATCCAGCTGCAGGAAACATGTGAGTGTGAGCTGTTGCAGGTTTATCTGTGTGTGAACTGGTTTTCTTCTTTCTCTTGGACTCACTGAGATTTGTCTTTTTTTCCCAGAGAAGCAGAAATAAAAGAGGTGAAAAGTCAGGTTGAGCTGGTTTTAAATGTGCCTGGCAGCGCAGCTCTCAGCAGCCACTTGTCAGGCCTTTTAACCCTTTAAACACCAACAAGTGTGAAGTGGAGCAGCGTTAGTGTCTGATGACCAACAGCTCGAGAGCTCTGGTTGCGTTTCAAGTGGCTCCTTTAGACAGGTGATACGCCTCTAATCCTGCTGGTCTTTCTTGTTTTTTTAGTTTCAGTCTTTGTTACTCAGCACTCAGCGTTCATGCTCTGATCTCCTGTCACTCATACGTTGTGCTGTTGTGACTTTAAACTATAATTTACACCATACTTTTCAGTGTGTGTGTTAACCCTTACAGACTGTTCAGGGTCTAATTTGACCCATTTTTTACATTTGAGAGAAAAAAAAAAACCCTTTAAAACCTTTTTCTTTTAGCCAGAAATGTGATGGCTTATCCTGAAGTGCACATTTATTCCTATTTAATATAATTAATTGGAATAATTATGTTCTCCTGTGTTAACTAGCAATGGACCAATATATATATATATATATATATGATGTGATTGTAAACGTTTTTTCTCCATCAACAAAAAGTGTAAAAACGAAATAATAAACTGTCTGCTCTCTGAAAGCCAAATTTAGGATTAATCACCAATTTAATAAAGACTGATGATGATTATGTCTATAGACTAATTATGAGGGGATGCTGTGAAATGACCCAATATGAAGAGTGTGTAAAGGTTAAGAGATCTAATTATATCTAGAAGATATGATGCTTTAGGTAATGCTGTGTTTGCTGTACGTTGGATAGTTAACCGTCCTGTTGTCCTCAAGTCAAGGAAGGATGGGAAGAAGGAAGGAAAGGAGGGAGGAAAGGAAGGAGGGAAGGAAGGAAGGGGGAAAGGAAGGAAGGACAGAGGAAAGAAGGATGGAAGGAAGGTAGAAGGAAAAGAGGAAGGGAGGAAGGAAGGAAAGAAGGACAGAGGAAAGAAGGATGGAAGGAAGGTAGAAGGAAAAGAGGAAGGGAGGAAGGAAGGAAAGAAGGACAGAGGAAAGAAGGATGGAAGGAAGGCAGGGAGAGGAAAGAAAGAGAGAAGGAGGAAAGAAGGAAGGGAGGAAAGAAAGAAAGAAAAAGAAAGAGAGAGATGGAGGAAAGGAAGGAAGGAAGAAAGGGGGATGGAGGAAAGGAAGAGAGGAAGGAAAGAAAGAGAGAGAAGGAGGGAGGGAGGAAGGACAGATGGAAGGAAGGAAGGAAAGGAGGAAGGAATAGTCAAAACAGACGGGGTCAATTTGACCCGGGAGGACGACAGGAAGGTTGTTTGATAACTGAGTTGGTTGTATGAAAGACAAAATGACATCATGTCCATTGAATCAGGGTTTACTACATTGAATGACGGACCAGGCGTCAGAGCATTCGTTTGGTTTTCAGGAACTTCCAAATGATTAAATCCCAGCTCAGATATATTGGACCTTTTTCCCTCCAGTTGTAATTGAGACTTGGAGGTTGATGTGAATGCTATTTATAGATCTACTAAACTATTAAAACCGCCTCTTTTAGTATTCACAAACAAATACCAAGCTGCAGAAGTAAATGTGGAGTGATTTGTATCTATAAATCTGTATCTGTGCCTCTAAATGACAACCTGTATATCATCATTTTTACATCAACTCAGCACTTCTTTTTAAATTGAAATCTATTTGTGTGGATTCCTTTGAGACTGCAGTAGACTGTTTGCTGTTTCACACCAAAACCCACAAATGCTACGAAGTATGAGACTCGTAAAAATGTGAAAAGGCATTCGTGGTCGCAATTAGTGGTATCACAGTCAAACCTAATCATTAGCATAGCAACAGCTGGCTATGAGGGTTAGCTAGTAGCTTGTTGGCTGGTTGACCTTACAGAGTGTTTATGGATGTGACTGCAGTTCGAACCCATTTCCAAAGAGTCTCCATTTATCTTTGGAGGTCTTCGTCATGTCACCTGATACGTTTGCCGAGTTACAACCAACCAACCGGCTTCTGTTTCATTGTGATAAATGAAACGTTTCGTCATCCTCGAGGATCGTGTTTTATTGTGTGGACGAGCTTTGTGGGCTTGTAGCAACATGTGTCACTAGAAACTAGCAACCTGATATTTAGATAGGGACCAAATCCTGAGGCTGTTACAGTTGCTCAGCTATTGTGTGCTAGCATTAACATGGATTCGTACAGTAGCTGTCACAATAGGAGTCTTGTCTTTTTTCCTTGAGTTGTGAGGTTTGGTTAGTAATGTCTCTTATGAGCAGACGAGGTAATAGCAGAAACTTTGAGACTGACAGCAGAACAGATGGTTTGTAATGTGGCCTCATCCAAAAACCTGCGAGGGTCATATCTAAGAGAAGAGGTGATGATGGAGACAGGAAGCAGGAAGTTGAATTATAACCAAGAAACCAACAGACCTGAGACCAGAAACATGACTTTAACTTCATCAGTCTTGGGTCAGAGATGTTTTCTCTAGAAATGACCACAACACATGTGAGGAAGTGCTGCATGTGACTTTTACACTTAAAGGGAAATTCCACTGCAAAGCAACATTAAACTCATTTATCAGATTGAGGCGTAACTAAGCAACTTTTCTTCTAATATACCAGAGATGCAGAGAGGAAGTCCCCTTTAACAGGATGCTTAATGTGTATAAATGCTTATAATATTCTCATTGACATGGCGTTGTATATATTCATGTGATATTCTCTCCAGTCGAGTCGAGTCGAGTCGAGTCGAGTAGAGCTAGAACAGTATAGTGGAAAAGCTCCATTAGATAGAAATGATAAAAATCAGTTTAGAAACTAGTATGTGTGATATTAATGACAAGGAAAAGCAAGAACATTCAATAGTTTTTACCATTATGACCATTTTTATACCTTTTTAATAGAGGCATATATTCTGTGTTTATATATCTCATTTGCTACTCCTGCAAATTTAAGGGTTAAAAACAGAAACCTGGTGTTCTGGTCTCAGATCTGTAGGTTTCTTGGTTATAATTCAGCTTTCTGCTTCCTCCTAACATGGAACACCTCCATCATCAGCTCTCCTCTTAGATATTACCCCTCCAGGTTTTTGGATGAGGTCCATCTTCAATATGTGTCCTGTTCTTCACAAAAGGAGGAAATCATCAACATTATGAACTTGATTTACTTTTGATGATATTGATCTGTTCAGCGTCTCATCGGCTGTTCCTCTGTTTGCCCCCCCTCTCCCCCGCTCTGTAGATTTCGTGGAGCAGAGATCACGACGACGCGGCATCGATCCGGTCGTCCGGGACGCCGGGCCTGTCCAGCGGAGGACACACGTCTCACAGTGGAGACAACAGCAGCGAACAAGGTGAGCGAAGCCACTGCTCTTCTTTAGACCAGCAGTCAGAAGAGCCTCATAGAGACGGTTACAAGGAAAGTTTGGATGTTTAACTCACAGCTACTTTTATTCAACTGTTTTTAATACATGTTGGCCGACCTGAACCTTTCTCGGAAGCTCTTGGCTTTGCTTCGACCATCTCCTGCATGGTTGGTGTCGAAGTGGCGTTTAATATTGCATTGTTTCATCGACGCAATTTTGTCGTAACATAACAAACAGTCCCAACTTTTTCCATGAACACGAACTCATCTGAAAGTAGCGGGACTTTCTCTTAGTTTTTTTTCCTTTTCGGCATTGTTCTTATCTACAACGAGCGCACACATCAACGTTAGCTAGTGTTCTTATTGACGGAAATGGAGGGAAACCTGTGATTTTGTTTGATGTTGTCATAGCAACGAGCCGTAAATGTAACAGTATTGTGCAGCAGGCTATGGTTACGGAGTCGAATGAGGTGGAAAGTGAAATTGCGTATTTGCCACGGAGGCGGGGAGTTCTGGTCCTCTGAAATGAGGCCAACCAGGAAGTAACTTAGAGCTGCATTCTATCAAAAGGCCACCAGGGGGCGACCGTCTCTATACAAGTCAATGGAGAATTCACCAACTTCTCACTTGATTTCTAACCTCAGTAAACGTTTTCAAAATGTGTTTATGGTCTCAATCGCTAGTTTAAAGCCTTCTTCAATGCAGTATGATGTTCATTTGGGACATTTTGGCCTCCCTGATTTTATATGTGACGATAAAGCAGGGTATGCATTAGGGGGCGTGGCTACGTCCTGATTGACAGGTTGATTGACCAATGTCCTCGAGATCCAGCCCTCGTAACCATAGCAACCTCCCCGCTCCGCCCATGGCCCCGTCTCATGCCCATATAAGTAGAATCCGTGTTTTTATTTTTCCCAGCATGCACCTGAAATTTTCAAGATGGCGCTGCCTAGATTAGAAACTATTGGCTTCCGAGCAGCAGTCCACAAACCAATGGGTGACGTCACGGATGTTACGTCCATTTCTTCTATACAGTCTATGGGTGGAAAGTCAAATTACGTATTTGCCACGAAGCCTTGTCATTTTAATATAAGTAATATTGACTGTTGTTTTAGCCTTCCTCTACGCTCATCCCTTTATTTGCAAGTTGTTTTGTGAGTGAGTCTACAGGAGTTCTGATCGGTCTGCGCGCTTACGTCTGCTGCTAGTTTGTGTGTTTTATGAATTCGTGTGTGTGTGTGTGTGTGTGTGTGTGAGATGTGTGGTCTGTCATAAGCTACTTGTGGGGACAAATTTCAGACGTTAGACCAGTTAATTGGGCACAAAGTTGCGTCCCCCATTAGGAAAAAGCTGGTTTTTGGGTCAGTGGTTAAGGTTAGGGTTGGGGTAAGCCTCCAGGAAATGAATGTAAGTGTGTGTGATGTCCCCAGAAGTGAGCATGATGTGTGTGTGTGTGTGTGTGTGTGTGTATGTGATGGTGGACATTCTCCAACATCTTTACAATTATAATTTACAATTTTTTACAACACTAATCAGGAGACGTTGGTTCACAGAAATACTTCTTTTTTACGTTTTATTTCATTTTTTTCTTTGGACTTTATGTGAGTTTAGTAAAATAAAGAAATTAAAAAAAAGGAAACGGTAGAAGAGGAAGGAGAGGAAAAGAGAGAGCGAGAGAGTGATGAAGGCTGACAGACAGAGCTGAACGCTGAGCCGAGCTGGAAGAAAGAGCGCTTTATGTACCAGAACACACACACACACACACACACACACACACACACACACACACACACACACACACATTAACAGAGTTCATATACAGTATACACACTTATACATTCATATTTTAAACAGATGTACAGTAAGTAACAGAACATACAGTTAAACAAACACACAGTGAATATTATTCCATCCACATATTTTCATATTTTCATATTTTCATATTTTCATGCACAATTTGTTCTTTTAATTTGTTTTGAATGGAAACTCCAGAAATTAAATTAAAAAACACTCCCAAAGTAGTTCAGTAGTAGTTCTGGTGCTCAGGAGCAAAGGAGAGAAGTTAACTTTGTGAATGGACAGCAGCTTTACAGGATCTACTGCTGATGATTATTATTATTATTATTATTATTATTATTATCATTATCATTATTATTATCATCATTATTATTATTATTCATACAGAACAGAAACAGTACAAAAATGTAGTCATAATCTTGTTTTTCTTCTATTCATTCTACTAAAGGAGGTTTCTCTAAGTTTCACCTTAAATCTCAGTTTAACTCCTAAAACTACAAACAGGATTTACAACATCACAACTAGTCTGGAGCCAATCATGGTTCAGTATTCAACTTAGACAAATATGATGTGGAAACTTCTTTATTTGGATTTATACACAAAGAAAAATAATATGATAATTGAACTTTTTAATGGAGAAACTTCATCAGACATAAATGATTTAAAGCAGATAGTTCTTATGTAAGCGATGGTTCGGTGTAACTTCGACCTAGCGTCATTTACACCATGAGGTCTAATATAAAACAGTGGAGTTAGCTTAATACAGGCGCTAACGTGACCATCAGTTGCTAACGTGACCACCAGTTGCTAACGGGACCGCCAGGCGCTAACGGGACCGCCAGGCGCTAACGGGACCACCAGGCGCTAACGGGACTACCAGGTGCTAACGTGACCACCAGGTGCTAACGGGACCACCAGGTGCTAACGGCACCACCAGTGTATCTGGTAAATGACCCCACTAATAATGCCTGGATTGAAAAAAATATGATAATTGAACTTTTTAATGGAGAAACTTCATCAGACATAAATGATTTAAAGCAGATTGTTCTTATGTAAGTGATGGTTCGGTGTAATTTTGACCTAGCATCATATGCACCATGAGGTCTATCTAATATAAAATAGTGGAGTTAGCTTAGTACAGGCGCTAACGGGACCACCAGGCGCTAACGGGACCGCCAGGCGCTAACGTGACCGCCAGGCGCTAACGTGACCGCCAAGCGCTAACGGGACCGCCAGGCGCTAACGTGACCGCCAGGCGCTAACGGGACCATCAGACGCTACGTGACCACCAGGCGCTAACGTGACCACCAGTTGCTAACGTGACCGCCAGGCGCTAACGGGACCACCAGTGTATCTGGTAAATGACCCCACTAATAATGCCTGGATTGTTATCAAACTTCTACAGTAGTACAAATAAGGTCTTCACTCATAAGTCGATGCATTGGAAAGTTTGTAAGTACACCAGGAGTTTATTAAAATAACACTTACCTGATGGCTTTTACTCTGCTGCTAACTGCTAACGCTGTAAACATCGTCAAAATCTCGCGCGATCACCGAAATACCGCGTGGTCTGGTCGCTTTAAAGGAAACAAATAAGCAAAAAAAAATAAGTAATATAAGTTGCAGGAACTCTTCAAAATATCCAAGTTGAACTAAAAGAATGGAGAAAAATTGAGTAACTTTTTGGATGGTAACTTTTTCGTCTGCTGTTTGTCGAACTGAAATAACTGTGTTGAAGAAGCAAAGTGATTTTTAGATATATTATTGTCAGTTTCTTAAATATCGGAAGAGCTTCTTTAGCTTCTTTAGTGTCTGTGTTTGATTGACAGCTGAGCAAGACGAGACTGAGACGAGAGCAGACAGTGTTTCCCTGAACCTCAATAAATCTTTTTTGTGTCTAAATTTAACTTAACTTTAAAACTTTAAACAACATATTTAACCCTTGTGTCGTCCTCCCGGGTCAAATTGACCCCGTCTTATTCTTCTTTCCTCCCTTCCTTCCTTCCTTCCTTCAGTCTGTACTTCCTCCACCCCCTTTCTTCCCTCCTTCTTTCCTTCCCTCCTTTCTCCTGTCCTCCCTCTCTCCTTCTCTCTTTCTTTCCTCTGTCCTTCTTTCATACCTTCCTTCCTTCCTTCTTTCCTTTCCTCCCTCCCTCCTTCCTTCTTTCCTTTCCTTTCCTTTCCTTTCCTCCCTTCCTCCCTCCCTCCTCTCCTTCCTCCTTCTTCCTTCCTTCCTTCCTTGACTCGAGGACAACACGAGGGTTAAAACATTAGTAGACCCAAACAGAATCTGTGAGGAGTTTTTTTTGGGTTGATCCAAAGTGAAAATCTTTTTGTTTTAAATGAATCAGAGCTCAACCACGATGTTCTGGCCCGCTGATATAAAACTCTTCATCTCTTCTAATCTCTCTCCATGTTGCTCTGTTAGCACTGAGAGCCACAAACAGTGAGATGTGGTTTAATATGTCCAGTGTGGTCCAATACTCACCAAAAAGTCACAGTTGATATAAATACCTCTGAAAACACATTAGAAACAGTTCTACAGGAAGAGACATGATGTAATAATACTGATTTCATGACATATTTGGTATATTATAAAGATGAATAAAACAAGAAGACTGGATTAAAAGCAGGAAGAAGTGATTTTCAGGTTATTTCATATATGTCAGAGATATAAATATAAATATAAAGCCCTTCATTCATTTCCATTGTTGCTGCTGCAGACCATCAAACCTTTAATAAAATGAATAAATATGACAACATGAGCACCAAATGTAGACGAAGGAATCAGCAATGTGTCGGTGTCTGCGTTTGATTGACAGCTGAGCAAACACAGACTCAAAGCAAAGCTAGCAGCAGCAGCAGCAGTGATGACGTCATCCTGCTGATAACCGACGAGGCGTTCAAGGACCGAAAACATATTCGGCTGTTTAACTTGGACGACTCGTTGGAGCAAAGTTATTATAAGAAAGGGAAACGTGCTGAGACGATATTCCTCACGCAGCTCGCTAACATTAGCACGTTTCACTTTTGTTTGTTTTTTGGGGTTTTTTTTGGGTTTTTTTGTTTTTTTTGCGAGGCCTCTCTGCACTGTTCTGCCCATTAAAGGCTCCTAACAAACACATGACTCCACTCGTAGACTTTCCCTGCAGGTTTTCAGCCTGTTGACCTGCAGCCTGCTCTGATCTGTAACCCCCCCCTTCCCCCTCCCCTTCCCCTCCGTCCCCTCCGTCCCCCTGCCGCTTCTGGATTGTGGCACATAATGCAGCATTTCAACCAAAAAAAAAAAAAAACCCACTAAAAGCTGCTTTTTTTACTGCCCTCTCTCTGCCTGTTTAATGAGGCTCATTTTCTCCTCGGTGTTTTTAACAGCGGCGGGCCGAGGTTAGGCCCAGCGTCCCGCTCACCTCGCTCCGCCTCAACACAGGCAGGATTCTGCCGAGCGCCGCGGCCCGAAAAGGTGGAAATAATCATAAAAATGATGCGTAACTCCATAAACAAGCTCTCAGCCTCATTAGGCTGAACCGCCAGTTCCCCGAGGCTGATTTACACCCCCCCCCCCCCCCCCACCCAACGCTCCCCCCTCCTCTCCACTCGCTCCCTCCTCAGCTCCCCGAGGAACAAGAGGTCCAAACCCGACCTGCTAATGGTTTGTGACAACTCGGCTTCACAACAACCTGCAGACTGAAGGAGAGGAGGAGGAGGAAGGTTTTAGGTGACGGAGAGAAGAGAGGAACATAAAGCGAGTCAAAGCTTCGTTTTGAAGCTGCAGCAGACGAACAGCTGATGACCAGAAAAACTCAAAAAAGTCAGATTCTCGTTCATCATCCTTTGTTTCCATTCATCACTGACTGATCTGCAATAGACACAAAATGTAATCTACACAATGCATAAAAACACACACATTAACCCTTTACATACTGTTCATATTCTCCTCATAAAAAGTGTCTAAACCAAACATTGAACCTCAGATGTGTTTAGAAAGCATCAATAGTCAATAATGTGACTAAACCTTGACTCATGTTTCAGAGAGCAGAGAGACTAAACAGCTCCTATCACACGATATCATGTCCTAGCATTAATGATGATCACATGAAGATGAAACTCTTAACATTGGAGAAGACTTTGTTAATGAAGTGTTTCCACAACGTTTCTCTCTGGTTGGAACTGATTCATGTGCCTCCCAAAAGTCACTGAGTTTGAGTTAGTTTTTTTTTTTAAAGATTTTGTCGGCATAGACGCCTTTATTTATCAGTAGACAGACAGGAAACATGGGAGAGAGAGGGGGGGGGGGTGACATGCAGCAAAGGACCTCCGATCGGGATTCGAACCGGGGTCGGCTGCGTATATATGGCATGCGCTCCAACCACTCGACCACCTGCGCGTCCAAGTTTGAGTTTTAAACATTAAATCCATCGTTCATGCCTTCATTAGATTGATGTAAAGACCAGAAGACCATAGATCATATTATCTTCTTTTAATCTTTTTAAACTGGCTGCTTGTTGGTTTTAAAATCGTTTCATGGCTCCAGATGATCTGAGTTATTCTCTTCTTATCAACCTGCACAGTTTTAGTTCCTTAAAGACAATTAAAGGAGTCAAAGCTTCTCCTATCAGGACTGTGGAGAAGCTTTGACTCATAACACTTCCTTATAATCTTTATTTATTCATTTATTCTTATTCATGTTTGTGTATTGGGTGTTACTGTGTGTGTTGTTGGTATTTGACTTCCTCTAGCTATGTGGAGCTGGGTAGCGTTAAAACAATTATAACAGCAGTAAACTGTATTTATTTTATAATTGAAAACGTGCCTGTTGTTGTGTTTGGTGTTCTGTAATCACAAAGACAGTGAAGTGGATGTATGATGTTTGTTATAATGCAGTTTAATGTCAGAAGTGTTGATCTTGTCTATGTTTGACAAACTACACAAACAAACTAATTACAGAAACAACAGAAAGAACAGCTAACATCTGGACAGCTGTTACAGTCGCTGTTAGAGGAGAGCAGGGTTGGGAATCGTTATGATACCAGAACCGATCCAAGTATCCTTAACCTTCCTGTTGTCCTCCAGTCAAAGAAAGAAGGAAGGGAGGAAGGGAGGAAGCAGGAAATAAGGAAGGACGGATGGAGGAAATAAAGAAGGAAAGAAGGGAGGGAGGAGGGTGGGAGGATAGAAGGAAGGGAGGAAAGGAAGGAAGGAAGGAAGGATGGAAGGAAGGGATGAAAGAAGAACAGAGGAAATAAGGAAGGGAGAAAGGAGGAAAGGAAAGAAGGAAGGGAGGAAGGAAAGAAGGAAAGGAAGGGAAGAAGGACAGAGCAAGGAAGGAGGGAAGGAAAGGAAGAGAGAAGGAGGAAGGAAGGGAGGGAGAATAGACGGAAGGGAGCAAAGGAAAGAAGGAAGGGAGAAAAGAAGGATGGAAGAAAGACGGAAGGGAGGGATGAAGGACAGAGCAAGGAAGGAGGGAAGGAAAGAAGGAGGGAGGAAGGAAGAAGGGAGGAGGGAAGGAAGAAGGAAGGAAGGAAGGGAGGAAGGAAATGATTGGGAGAAGGACGGAGGAAAAAAGGAAGGAAGGGAGGGAAGAAGGACAGAGGAAAGAAGGAGGGAAGGAAAGAAAGGAGGGAGGAAGGAAGGGAGGGAGGAAGGAAGGGAGGAAAGAAAGACAGAGGAAGGAAGGAAAAAGTAAGGAAAGAAGGGAGGAGGGAGAAAGGAAAAGAGGAAGGGAGGAAAGAAGGATCGATTGACGGTCGATGCAACTTGGAATCAATTTATTTCAGTTCCGCAGCCTTACAGCTAACAT
>NW_026518705.1:0-18985 GCF_027409825.1 Scomber japonicus | reverse complement strand
AGAGAGAGCGAGAGAGAGAGAGATGGAGAGGGTTAGGGGTTAGGGTTAGAGAGATAGAGAGACAGAGAGAGATAGATAAATAGATATATATATATATATATATATATATATATATATATATATATATATATATATATATAGAGAGAGAGAGAGAGAGAGAGAGCTAGAGAGAGAGAGAGAGAGAGAGAGTAGTAGAGAGAGAGAGAGAAGTAGAGAGAGAGAGTGAGAGAGAGAGAGAGAGAGAGAGAGAAGGAGAGAGTGAGAGAGAGAGAGAAGGAGAGAGAGAGAGAGAGAGAGTGAGCTCCAGCATAGCTTCAGGATTAGAGTTTTGGGGCTAATGTATTGTTTGGAGGATTCACGATGGACGGACGCAAGTATCCAAATAATACAGCTGCTGGCTTTAAAGAGAGATAAGTACATTGACTTATCTGGGACGACGCCAGATTAATGCATTTATAATAATAATAATAATCATAACACACGAGTTGTTGTCATTGTTTTTGTTCAATGAGATCAATGTCCCATGTTTGATGTGGGCTTGTTTTGTCACAGCGGGGGGGCGGGGGGGGGGGGGGGGGGACGATGGATAGTTTGGGTTTGTGACTGTTCGGGAATGTGCAGTCATAGCAAGGCCTCACCAAATGATAGGTTTAGACCAGGGGTGTCAAACATGCGGCCCGTGGGCCAGAACCGGCCTGCCGAGGGGTCCAAACCGGCCCACTTTCTTTCTCTTCCTGTCTTTTTTTCCTTACTTCCTTCCATCTGTCCTTCCTTCCTTCCTTCCTTCCTCCCTTCCTTTCTTTTTCCTTCTTTCCTTCTTTCGTTCCTTGAGCCCTTCCTTCCTTCCTGTCTTCTTTTCCTTCCTTCCTTCCTTCCTTCTGTCCTTCCTTCCTCCCTCCCTTTCTTTCTTTTTTCCTTCCTTCCTTCCTTCCTTCTTTTCCTTCCCTTCTTTCCTTCCTGTCTTTTTTTCCTTACTTCCTTCCATCTGTCCTCCCTTCCTTCCTTCCTTCCTCCCTTTCTTGCTTTTTTCCTTCTTTCCTTCCTTTGTTCCTTGAGCCCTTCCTTCCTTCCTGTGTTCTTTTCCTTCCTTCCTTCTTTTCCTTCCCTTCTTTCCTCCTTCCTTCCTTCCATCTTTTTAATGATCCGGCCCACATTAGATCAAATTGGACTGTATGTGGCCCTTAAATGAAAATGAGTTTGACACCCCTGGTTTAGACACTGTCTCCCTCTTTGAGATAGTGGTAAGCAGTGAGTCTGCTCCTTTTGGGGACAACAGGAGGCATAGTGATAGTGTTGCTATAGTAACCGAGGTCAGATATGTCTTTGACTGTTGTCCCTGAATGGGTAGAGGCAGCTGGAGTCAGAGGTTTGATATAATGTTGGATGTAGGTCAAAGGTCCTGAGTGAGGTCTAAGCAATGTGTCGTCTATAGACCAGTAGACTAAATTCTGTATATTGTAGATGTGTTGGATATGACCATATTTGGGCGTGGCTCAAACTGGGGCATTATCTGTGTGGTTTAAAGTCTATCCCCGGAGGAGAGAAGCTTCAGAATTGAAGGAAGCATCAGGGCATGTAACGTGTACTGATCATTCATTCACTTCTCCTTCATGAAGTAAATAAACCTTTTCAATACAAGACATCCTGGGCTCCTGTCTACTCTCTCCACTGATGTATGGGCTGCATCATTAAAATCACTATCAGGGAGGAAGAAGGAAGGAAAGGAGGAAGGAAGGGAGGAAGAAGGAAAGAAAGGAGGGAGGAAGAAGGAAGTAAAGGAGGAAGGAAGGGAGGAAGAAGGAAGTAAAAGAGGGAGGAAGGAGGAAGTAAAGGAGAAAGGAAGGGAGGAAGAAGGAAGGAAAGGAGGAAGGAAGGGAGGAAGAAGGAAGGAAAAGAGGGAGGAAGGAGGAAGGAAAGGAGGGAGTAAGGAAGGGAGAAAAGCAAAGAAGGAAGGAAGGAGGGAGGAAGGAAGGGAGGAAAGGAAAGGAAACAAGGAGGGAGGGAGGGAGAAAGGAGGAAGGAAGGGAGGTAGAAGGAAGGAAAGGAGGGAGTAAGGAAGGGAGGAAAGGAAAGGAAAGGAGGAAGGGAGGAAGAAGGCTCCTGTCTCCATTGATGTATGGGCTGCATAATTAAAATCACTATCAGGGAGGAAGAAGGAAGGAAAGGAGGAAGAAGGAAGGAAAGGAGGGGGGAAGAAGGAAGGAAAGGAGGAAGGAAGGCTGCTCAGTGATCTTTATTCTTTATCCTTACATTCTGTATTTCACAGTAGTTTAGTAGTAGTGTTTTAGAAATGGGACAGGAGCAAATGATGTGATACAATATGACTCAATACAATAAAAATCTCATACAGTACGATATGATTCCACTCTAATTTAATCTATAATAAGAAAATCAATCATAGTATTGATTCTTTATTCATTTTTAGAGGAGCTGTATAATATTATGGGTTGTTATGACGACGACTGTGCTGCCTGTCAGTGACTCGAGAACAACACATACGATGTATTTCTAGAAGTAAAGGAAGACTCTTTGGGCATTTAGACGAGGCAGTGTGGAAACAGGAAACAGCAGCTGATGAGCGGCAGGCAATAATCTGCAGCACACACACACACACACACACGCTGATATCATGGAGCTTTCGTGGGGGGTCAATAGGCAGGATTAAGGGTGCTTCTGGGTGATTTTTGGATTATTTCAGCATAGCATCAGGATTACATTGGCAGCATGAAACGGGATAAATAAACTGTTGAACGTAGCGATGGCTGAGCTGATTCCTGGAGGACGGGGGACGCTGACATGTTTGCTCCTCTGCTTTTTGTTTTCTCCTCAGACCTCCCAAGTTTCTCAGACCCTCACATTCCTCTAGTGGCTCGTGAGATCATGCAGCGAATGATCCGCCAGTTCGCTGCGGAATATACCTCAAAAACTACTCAGGACGACCCGCCCCTGCCCAACGGCACCATGAAGGACCAAAGCCTGCCAAGAGCGGCGTCTCTGGCCCCGGCCCCTCGCTCCCCGCCCGGGCCCGCGCCGAGCTCCCCTCAGTCATCTGCCTCCTCCTCCCCGTCCCCGACCTCGGGACCGGGCCTCAGCCCCGCCTCTGCCTCGGCCGCTGCTGCCCGCCTCAGCACACGCCTGCACCCAAAGCAGCAACGGTACGGGATCCAGTAACGGCGGAGGGGGGACGACCGCTGCCTCTACACAGAATCCCGTCCTCAGCAAGCTTCTCATGGCCGACCAGGACGGACCGCTGGACCTCACCGTTAAAAAGGAACAGGCCGACCCAGAGCCGAGCCAGCAGGGTGAGAGCTGCAGCACACACTGACACACACACTTCATTTAAAGGTTTTCAAATCAATACAACATGCACAAAAGGTTTCTTGTAGTCAAAAAGTAACACAGATGATGGCTGGTCCTAAGCCTTAAACAGTCCTGTAAACTGTGACATGAATACTCACATTATAAGTGCACCTGCTCCAGTTTCCTGCTCCAGGTGGCTAGCTTGATTATGCTAGCTTACAATGAATTTAAAGGTCCTACCAACAAGAGAGACAGATTAAAAGAGAGTGTGGATTCTGCTTTATTCAGTCTGTCTATGCCTATTAAGGTAGATATCTGTCTGTAAAGTAAATTCCACTCTACTACTACTACAGTCTACAGTTAGCCAGTTAGCTGAGTTAGCCGCCGAGCTAGCAGCCGAGTTAGCCGCCGAGCTAGCAGCTGAGTTAGCCGCCGAGCTAGCCGCTGAGCTAGCAGCAGAAAGCTCTCAGACGTAGCGTCCATGTTTGTGGTAGAGGTGGTGACTTTGATTGACAGGTGACACGTGGTAGGGGGCGGGGCTTCAGCGGACTCGGAGGCCACGCCCACAGCGTTTGGGAGCAGAGAAAGAGGCTGATTTTTACACAACTTTGAAGCCTAATTTCATATATTTGGCGATTTTTTTAATCATTGAAATTTGGCAGGGTGGTTAACAACACACTTTTCTGTGGTATGTCAAACTCAGAACACATTTATTCTTACTTTACACGGACTTTAATGTTACCATCATATCTGCTCTTCCCAGCTTGCACTGCTCTCAAAAACTGCCTGTCTGTTAAGGTGGATATCTGTCTGTTAAGGTAGATATCTGTCTGTTAAGGTGGATATCTGTCTGTTAAGGTGGATATCTGTCGGTTAAGGTGGATATCTGTCTGTTAAGGTAGATATCTGTCTGTTAAGGTGGATATCTAAGGTGGATATCTGTCTGTTAAGGTGGATATCTGCCTGTTAAGGTGGAATGACTGCCTAATATCAAACAGCAGAAGCAGATGAATAATCATGAAAACATTTCTGCTCTGTCTGAACTGAAACTGATTATTTAAGTGGACGTCTGGGCTCGACTTAGCGCAGACATCTGGCATTGACAGTCCGTAGCTATATGTTATTACCAGCATGTTTCCTTTTTTAAATATAAATAACGATAACAGCCTTGGAGGTAGTACGATTTGAACATGAGGTCATGAAAAAATATAATGTTTTAACCATGTTTAGTCTTCTAGAGAAAAAAAAATCAATTAAAATTATGAATCCTGCTTGAAAAATGTTTTTTTTTATAATTTGGCCGTATAGCACACACACACACACACACACACACACACACACACACACACACACACACACACATTAATCAAGAGAGACAGGAACATTTGAACGGTTTCGGCTCATGTAATTAAAGTAGCACAGTATGTTTTGGAGCATATGTTTGTTTAATATCATTATTTCTCCGTTCTTCGTTCATTCAAACAGTAAAAACAGCAGATGATTAAACACTACCTTCTCACACACACACACACACACACACACACACACACACACACACACACACACACACACACACACACACACACAGATGGAACGAGCTTCCTTTAAATATTAGACGAGCCTCCTCACTCGTCTGTTTTTAACCTTCCTGTCTGTCGTCCTCCCGGGTCAAATTGACCCCGTCTGTTTTGACTGTTCCTTCTTTCCTTCCTTCCTTCCTTCCTTCCTTCCTTCCTCCATCCCCCTTTCTTCTGTCCTTCTGTCCTTCCTTCCTCCCTCCCTCCTTCCTTCTTTCCTCCCTCTCACCTTCCTTCTTTCCTCCCTCCCTCCTTCCTTCCTTCCTTCTTTCCTCCGTCCTACCTTCCTACCTTCCTTCCTTCCTTCCTTCCTTCCTTCCTCCATCCCCCTTTCTTCCGTCCTTCCTTCCTTCCTTCCTTCCTCCCTCCCTCCATCCTTCTTTCCTCCCTCTCTCCTTCCTTCCTTCCTTCTCCCTCCCTCCTTCCTTCTTTCCTCCCTCTCTCCTTCCTTCTTTCCTCCCTCCCTCCTTCCTTCCTTCTTTCCTCCGTCCTACCTTCCTTCCTTCCTTCCTCCTCTCCTTTCCTTTCCTTCAAACACACACCGATTACGCTCATGAACAGATCTCTTTAAAGCCGCTGCCGTCGTCTTTTTTTGGGCCTGAGCTTCTGCAGCAGCGTAACGAACTCAGAGCTTCAATCTCCGTTTAATCAAACTAACCCAGCGGGAGGTCTGCGTTCTCCGTCACCCGGCAACCTGCGGGGGGGTTAAAGCCTCAGATCACTGTTTCAACCTTGGACCGCAGTGTAACCCGTCACCCGCTCTAATACCAGCTTTTTGGAATCTGCTTACTGTAAGCCTCCTTAATTTTCACAAAAAAAAAAAAAAGATTTAGGCGTTTCCATCCACCTCATGGCTTCACACACGTTATCTCTTCCTCTCACACACACACACACACACACACACACACACACACACACACACACACACACACACACACACACACACGCACGAGGAGGAGGAGGCAAAACACCTTTTAGACAAATTCTGACAGATTATCCCTTTAAAGCTGGATCATTTATACACAGGCATGCGCTCATTTAGATTTTTTATATTAAGAAGAAGACATCCTTCCTTCCTTCCTTCCTACCTTCCTTCCTTCCTTTCTTTCCTTTCCTTCCTCCCTCCCTCCCTCCTTCTTTCCTCCCCCTACCTTCTTCTCTTCCTTCTTTCCTCTGTCCTTCTTTCCTTCCTTCCTCCCTTCCTCTTTTCCTTTCTCCTCCCTCCCTCCTTCCTTCCTTCCTTCCTTCATTCCTTCATTTCCTTCCTTCCTGCCTTCCTCCTTCTTTCCTCCCCCTACCTTCTTCTCTTCCTTCTTTCCTCTGTCCTCCTTTCCTTCCTTCCTCCCTTCCTCTTTTCCTTTCTCCTCCCTCCCTCCTTTCTTCCTCCCTCGCTCCTTCCTTCCTTCCTCCATTCATTCCTCCTTTCCTTCCTTCCTTCCTTCATTCCTTCATTTCCTTCCTTCCTGCCTTCCTCCTTTCTTTCCTTCTTCCTTCCTGCCTTCCTCCTTTCCTTCCTTCCTCCCTCCCTCTCTCCTTCTTTCCTCCCACCATACCTTCTTCCCTTCCTTCTTTCCTCTGTCTTTCTTTCCTTCCTTCCTCCCTTCCTCTTTTCCTTTCTCCTCCCATTTCCATCCACCTCATGGCTTCACACACGTTATCTCTTCCTCACACACACACACACACACACACACACACACACACACACACACACACACACACACACACACACACACACACACACACACACACACACACGCACGAGGAGGAGGCGAAACACCTTTTAGACAAATTCTGACGGATTATGCCTTTAAAGCTGGATCATTTATACACAGGCATGCGCTCATTTAGATTTGACACAGGAAGTGTAATACCTGGAAATAATTACATTCTTAAAGCTCCGCTGTTGGACGTTTTTATATTAAGCAGAAGAAGAAGAAGACGTCGACTGCATGTAATGTGAGAGGAAGCACCGCCACTATGATTTTTGGCCTTTTTTTAGCTCATAGGTTTGGTTCCCTGCAGCAGGTCGGGTTAGGGTACCTTCCTTTCTTCTTTCCTCCATCCTTCCTTCCCTTTCTCCCTTCCTTCCCTCCTTGCCTCCCTCCTTACTCCATTCCTTCCTTCCTCCCTTCCTTCCTTCCTTCCTTCCTCCTTCCTTCTTTCCTCTGTCCTTCTTTCCGTCCTTCCTTCCTTCCTTCCTTCATTCCTTCCTTCTTCCTTCCTCCCTTTCCTTCTTCCTTTCCTTTCCTTCCCCTCCTCATTTCCTTCCTCTCTGTCCTTCCTCCTTCCTCTGTTCCTTCCTCCTTTCCTTCCTCCCTTCCTTCCTTGACTCGAGGACAACAGGAGGGTTAATGTGAGAGGAAGCACCACCACTATGATTTTTGGCCTTTTTTTTTAGCTCATAGTTTTGGTTCCCTGCAGGAGTTAGGGTTAGGGTACCTTCCTTTCTTCTTTCCTCCATCCTTCCTTCCCTTCCTCCCTTCCTTCTTTCCTTTCTTCCCTTCCTTCCTCCTTTCCTTCCCTCCTTGCCTCCCTCCTTACTCCCTTCCTTCCTTCCTCCCTCCTTCTTTCCTCTGTCCTTCTTTCCTTCCTTCCTTCCTCCCTTCCTTTTTTCCTCTGTCCTTCTTTCCTTCCTTCTTCCCTTTCCTTTCCTTCCCTTCCTCCCTTCCTTCCTCCTCCCTCCCTCCCTCCTTCCTTCCTTCCTTCCTTCCTTCCTTCCTTCCTCCCTCCCTCCATCTTTCCTCCCCCTAACTTCCTCCTTTCCTCCCTTCCTTCCTTCCTCCCTTCATTACTCCTTTCCTTCCTTCTTCCTCCCTTCCTTCCTCCCTTCATTACTCCTTTCCTTCCTTCTTCCTTCCTCCCTCCTTTCCGTCCTTCTTCCTCCCTCCCTTTCCTTCCTTCTTTCCTCCCTTCCTTGCTGCAGTATAAGAACATTATTATTTTATTCCTACCAGTGAGTAGTGAGTGTTATATATGACTCTAAGCAGACTAATGTAGATGTGGATGCTAGGTCTCATGTTCATTAGCAGAGAGAAGGACCTCATTAGTCTGTTATGTGTTTTTATAATTCAGGTTCATTTTGGAGCCATAGTTCACTTTCCTTCGCCTACTCTGTTTTCCTTCTTTCTTTCTTTTTTTTAACCCTTTATTGGGCAAATAATTATATTTGGTAACTTCTGTAAATATCCCAAAATATCCTTCCTTCCTTCCTTCCTTCTTTCCTTCCTTCCTTCCTTCCTTCCTTCCTTCCTTCCTTCCTTCCTTCCTTCCTTCCTTCTTTCCCTCCTTCCGTCCTCCCTGCCTTCTTTCTTCCCTTCCTCTTTTCCTTTCTCCCTCCCTCGTTCCTTATTTCCTCCGTCCTTCCTTCCTTTCCTTCCTTCCATCTGTCCTTCCTCCCTCCCTCCTTCTCTCCTGCCTTCCTTCTTTCCTTCCTCCGTCCTTCCTTTCTTCCTTCCTTTCCTTACTTCCATCTGTTCTTCCTCCCTCCCTCCTTCTCTCCTCCCTTCCTTCTTTCCTTCCTCCATCCCCCTTTCTTCTTCCTTTCTTCCTTCTTTCTTCCCTTCCTCCCTCCCTCCTTCTCTCTTTCTTTCCTCCCCCCTACCTTCCTTCCTTCCTTCTTTCCTCCGTCCTTCCTTCCTTCCCTTCCTTCCTTCCTTCCTTCCTTCCTCCCTTCCTTTTAATGAGTGTCCTATAAAGGGTTAATATCGCCTCATGTTTTTCTCTTCCGTCCGATTAAATGACAAAAAGCCGACGATGAAGATTAGCGACACAGTAACGCGTCCTGCGCCTATATATAAGGGTTAGAAACGGGGTCAAAGGTCAGCTGCACTTTAGGGATTACAGCAGCTAAACACAGAGAAGCTGACGGAGGAGGGTGGAGCGTGTTTATGAATATATCTGAGGACATTTACATTCATGAGTGTAGGGTGACTGTAGGGTTTTAAATTTAAAGTTTTTACATTTTAAAAACTTTAATTTGGAAAATTCCTTCCTTCTCTCTTTCCTCCCTTCCTTCCTTCCTTCCGTCTGTCCTCTCTCCCTCCTTCTTTCTTTCTTGCTTCCTTCTGTCCTTCTTTCCTTCCTTTCCTTCCTCCCTTCCTATTTTTATTTCTCCCTCCCTCCCTCCCTCCTACCTTCCTTCCCTCTTTCCTCCATCCTTCGTTTCCTTCCTTCCTCCCTTCCTTCTTTCCTTTCCTCCCTTCCTTCTTTCCTCCCCCCCTCCTACCTCCATTCCTTCCTCCCTCCTACCTCCCTTCCTTCCTCCCTCCTTTCCTTCCTTTCTTCCCTTCCTTCCTCCCTTCCCTCCTTCCTTCTTCCCTCACTCCTACCTCCCTTTCTTCCTCCCTTCTATACTTTCCTCCTCCCTCCCTTCCTCCCTCCCTTCCTCCCTTCCTTCCTTGACTCGAGGATTAATGAAACATATTCACAGATTTCTCACTCAGCATGTAGCCGTGATCTCTCAGACTTTAATATGAAGGTGTCACAAGAAATGAGCGGAAGCATTAGACCAGGGGTGTCAAACATGCAGCCCGTGGGCCAGAACCGGCCCGCCAAGGCGTCCAATCCGGCCCACTTTCCCTGAGGTCATCTGTCCTTCTTTCCTTCCTCCCTTTCTTACTTCTTTCCTTCTTTGTTTCCTTCCCTCCGTCCGTCCTTCCTTCCTTCCATTTTTCCTTAATTATCTTTTCCTTCCTTCCTTTTCTTCCTCCCTCCCTCCTTTTTCTTCCTTGCTTCCGTCCTTCCTTCCTTGTCTTCTTTCCTTCCTTCCCTCCGTCCTTCCTTCCTTCCTTGATCTTCTTTTCCTTTCTTCCTTTCCTTCCTTCCTTCCTTCCTTCCTTCCTTCCTTCCTCCCTCCCTCCCTTCCTTCCTTTTGTCTTTCCTTCCCTCCTTTCTTTCCTTCCTATCACTTTTCCCTTCTTTCCTTCCTTCCTTCCTTCCTTCCTTCCTTCCTTCCTTCCATCTCTTTAATGATCCGGCCCACATGAGATCAAATTGGTCTGTATGTGGCCCTTGAACGAAAATGATTTTGACACCTCTGCATCAGACGTACAAAGAAACATTGGATCCAATGAATTTGAATTGAAAAAATTACACTCAAAATATTTTTAAAATTGAAATTGTTGTTGTTTTAAATCTGAAAACTTTTAAATAAAATAGCAAAAAATAAGATAAATATAAACAAAAAATTTAACAATATAATATCCCTTTTTATTATTTACTATATGTTGTGACACATTTTGGGAAAAGGAAAAATATTCCAAAACTTTCTGAAAATACAAAATGAGACTTAACTGTACAATAACTAGCAGTCTATACATTAGATATTATATTATTTGCATACATACAAATATATTTTTCTCATTTCGGTAAAAATGGTCCAAACAGCATCTTTAGAAAAAGTCACTTCCTGTCAGCGTTTTGATGTTTGAATGATTACAGTCAATTTCCATCTGCATAAACAAAACACTTAAGATGCTTTCAGTGATGAACGGCATCAAGAGTCCATGTTTGGAGACAGACCAACACATTATATATCTGTCCATTATGTCTTGGGGATATTTTCAGATATGATTTATTTTTTTCCTTTTCAACGTATTCATCTGACAAACAAACATCTTCATTAAACATCAATCTTCTTCTCCTCACTCCATCTGGACTCCTCTACCTCTCCTACCTCTGTGTTTAACGCCTCACTATATACAACAATACTAATGTTTTGGATTGCAATCACGATTTTGATTAACCTGAGCAGGAGAGGCGTTACCGTGGCAACCCATTGCATTCCAACCCCCCCACCCCCTGTGTGAATGTGAAGAAATCGCTGCTGCTGTTTTTTGTGTCAGCGTTGACAACTGATACTGTATGTTAATCGATTTGCTCGGAGTAGCTGCTTCTTTTTTTTTTTTTTGAAACAACATATCTCCTCATTAGCGGAGAGAGGGGAAAAAAAGGAAGAAGCTGGAGAAATCAAAAGAGAAGTATATAAGAGAGAATAATGCATGTTTGTGTGGGTTATATATGAGGCTGTGGATCCTCGGCTCACTTAGACTTGCAAATGGACGCTGTGTGTTAACTACATACCTCTACCTCTACAGTCAGAAACACTGTCAATCTATTCATGCTTCATATTAATAATCAATCAGCTTCTAATATATAAATGAATAGTTTCTGTAACTACTGGTCTGCATTATGGTCTGAAGGAAAGGAGGGAGGAAGGAAGGGAGGTAGGAGGGAGGAAGGAATGGAGGTAGGAGGAAAGAAGAAAGGGAGGAAAGGAAAGATGGAGGAAAGAGGGAAGGAAGGTAGGAGGGAAGGAAGGAAAGAAGACAAGGAAGGAAGGACAGAAGCAAGGAAGGAAGGGGAGGTGGGGGGAGGAAAGAAAGAGAGAAGGAGGGAGGGAGGGAGGGAGGGAGGGAGGGAGGGAGGGAGGGAGGAAGGAAGGAAAGAAGGACAAAAGGAAGGAAGAAAGAAAGAAGGAGGGAAGGGAGGAAGGAAGGATGGAAGGGAGGAAGGAAGGGAGGTAGGAAGGAAGGAAAGGAAGAAGGGAAGGGAGGGAGGAAGGAAAGGGAGGGAGGAAGGAAGGGAGAGAGGAAAGAAGGAAAGAAAGAAAGAAGGAAGGAGGGAAGGGAGAAAGGAAGGATGGAAGGGAGGAAGGAAGGGAGGTAGGAAGGAAGGAAAGGAAGAAGGGGAGAGGAGAGGAGAGGAGAGGAGAGGAGATATGATAGAAATAAATATGGAGGACAGCTCTGTGTGTGTGTGTGTGTGTGTGTGTGTGAGTGTGTGTGTCTCTCCTGGAAGATATTCATAGTGTTGTGCTTTCATTTGTAGTTAGAGTTCAAACCGCTTCTCATCATCTCCACTCAGCTGATCAGTCACGGCGGGAACATGATGAGGATGTCTGATCGGAAACTTTATCCATCGTCATCTCTAACCAGCAACTATAATAAACCATCTAGTTACTATTGTTCATATCATAGTATTCATGGTCAGGATGATTAAAAACGTCTGAATCAGCAGAAAAGTTGGAATTACTTTTATGCAGTTTTCATACTTGCATACAAAGTTAACCAGCGGGCCGGATTGAACCCTTCGGCCGGCCCAGTTCTGGTCCACGGGCCGTATGTTTGACACCCCTGCTTTAATATATTTGAGGCTGTTGGAAGTTTCCTCATCAGTGTTTAACCTTCCTCCCGCGTCTGTTTTTACTGTTCCTTCTTTCCTTCCTTCTTTCCTCTCTCTTTCCTCCCTTCCTCCCTTCCTTCCTTCCTTCCTTCTTTTCGTCTGTCCTTCTTCCCTCCCTCCTTCTCTCTTTCCTCCCTCCTTCTCTCTTTCTTTCCTCCCTTCCTTCTTCCATCCCTCCATCCCCTTTTCTTCCTCCCTTCTGTCCTTCCTTCCTTCCTTCCTTCTGTCCTTCCTTCCTTCCTTCCTTCCTTCCTTCCTTCTTTCCGTCTGTCCTTCCTCCCTCCCTCCTTCTCTCTTTCCTCCCTCCCTCCTTCTTTCCTTCCTTCCCTTCCCTTCCTCCTTCTCTCTTTCCTTCCTTCCCTTCTTCCTTCCTCCTTCTCTCTTTCCTTCCTTCCCTTCTTCCTTCCTTCTTTCTTTCCTCCCCCTTCCTTCTTTCCTCTGTCCTTCTTCCCTTCCTCCCTCCTTCCTTTCCTTCCTCCCTTCCTTCCCTCCCTTCCTTCCTCCTTTCCTTCTTCCTCCCTTCCTTCCTCCCTTTCTCCCTCCCTCCTTTCCTTCCTCTCTTCCTTCCTTCCTCAGCGGGAATATGATCAGAAACTTTTATCCATCATCTCTAACTAACCAACAGTTCTGAAAGTTTGAGGCCAGGAAACCAAATGAGGCCGATCTTAAGATTAATCTTTAATAAAAAAAAAAAAAATAAGGGTGCTCACCTTCTCCTCGCCCGCTGTGAGACGCTCCGCTCCGTTCTCTCTCAACCCAACATACAAAGTTAACCAGCGGGCCGGATTGAACCCTTCGGCCGGCCCAGTTCTGGTCCACGGGCCGTATGTTTGACACCCCTGCTTTAATATATTTGAGGCTGTTGGAAGTTTCCTCATCAGTGTTTAACCTTCCTCCCGCGTCTGTTTTTACTGTTCCTTCTTTCCTTCCTTCTTTCCTCTCTCTTTCCTCCCTCCCTTCCTTCCTTCCTTCTTTTCGTCTGTCCTTCCTCCCTCCCTCCTTCTCTCTTTCCTCCCTCCTTCTCTCTTTCTTTCCTCCCTTCCTTCTTCCATCCCTCCATCCCCTTTTCTTCCTCCCTTCTGTCCTTCTTTCCTTCCTTCCTTCCCTTCTTCCTTCCTTCTCTCTGTCTTTCCTGCCCCGTCCTTCTTTCCTTCCTTCCTTCCTCCCTTCCTTTCCTCCCTTCCTTCCTCCTTCCCTCCCTCCTTCCTTTCCTTCCTCCCTTCCTTTCCTCCCTTCCTTCCTCCTTCCCTCCCTCCTTCCTTTCCTTCCTCCCTTCCTTCCCTTCTTCCTTCCTTCTCTCTGTCTTTCCTGCCCCTTCCTTCTTTCCTTCCTTCCTCCCTTCCTTTCCTTCTTTCTTCCTTCCTCCCTTCCTCCCTCCCTCCTTTCCTTCCTCTCTTCCTTCCTTCCTCTCTTCCTTCCATCATCTCTAACTAACCAACAGTTCTGATGGACTACGCTGAAAGTTTGAGGCCAGGAAACCAAATGAGGCCGATCTTAAGATTAATCTTTAAAAAAAAAAAAAAAAAAAAAAAAAAAAGGGGTGCTCACCTTCTCCTCGCCCGCTGTGAGACGCTCCGCTGCGTTCTCTCTCCACCCAACTGGTCAGGGCAGATGGCCGCCCACCTAACGCCTGCTTCCTGTCTGCTGGCTCAGTCTAGACCTGCTGTGTGTGGAAGAAGTGCTAAATAAATAAAATGGATTTATATCATTCCTTCCCCCCTTCCTTCTTTCCTTCCTTCCTTCCTTTACTTTACTTCCTTCCTTCCTTTCCTCTGATCCTTCCATCCTTCCCTCCGTCCTTTCCTTCCTTCCTCCCTCTGTCCTTCTCTCTTTCCTCCCTCCCTTCTTCCCTTCCTCCATCCTTTCCTTCCTTCCTTCTCTCTTTCTTTCCTTCCTTCCTTCTTTCCTCCCTTCCTCCATCCTTTCCTTCCTTCCTTCTCTCTTTCTTTCCTTCCTTCCTTCTTTCCTCCCTTCCCTTCTTCCTTCCTTCTCTCTTTCTTTCCTCTGTCCTTCTTTCCTTCCTTCCTTTACTTCCTTCCGTCTTTTCTTCATCCTTCCTTCCTTCCTTCCTTCCTTCCTTCCTTCCTTCCTTCCTTCCTTCTCTCTTTCTTTCCTTCCTTCCTTCTTTCCTCCCTCCCTCCTTCTTTCCTTCCTTCCTTCTCTCTTTCTTTCCTTCCTTCCTGCTTTCCTCCCTCCCTCCTTCTTTCCTTCCTTCCTTCTCTCTTTCTTTCCTCCCCCTTCCTTCTTTCCTCTGTCCGTCTTTCCTTCCTTCCTCTTTTCCTTTATCCCTCCCTCCCTCCCTCCCTCCCTCCCTCCCTCCTTCCTTCCTTACCTTCCTTTCCTTCCTTCCTCCTTTCTTCCCTCCTTCCCTCCCTCTCTCCCTCCCTCCTTCCTTCCTTTCCTTCCTCCCTTCCTGTCCAGAGAATTTACTGTTTTTAAGCAAGTTGAATTATTTGGTACAAAGTTTTTTATGGTTACACCACTTAGACATTTTTACCATAATCCTCTAATATATTCTCTCTAAATGGATTAAAAGCAGAAATTTGATGCTGGGTCCACAAAAAAAGGATGTGTGCAAGTTATTCATACGTTTATTTTCACATTTTAGCCCTTTAAATTTGATTACACCACATGACCACAGTAAAACCTCGCTGACCTTTATGCATCAGAAGTATGTCGGTATGTGATTAATGTGTTTCGATGTGTTTTCTCTGACTCTGAAACTCCCCAGTAAAGCTTCCTGTATGTTTTTTTTATCCTCAGATGGCGTCCTGGACCTCTCTACCAAGAAGAACCACAGCAGCGCAGGCACCCTCAAAGCCTTCCCCGGCCTCTCCGCTACGCCCGGGGTCAAAGGGTAAGACAACAGGATTAGTGCGACCGGCCTCCGCTAGCGGGGCCGACGCCGTCATGTGCCTGAAACAACATCATATGGGAGAGGTTAAAGCGTTCACTGCTGTCCAGGCTGTTTGAGGCTCGAGGGCGATGATGTCATAGATTAGGAACAGAGGAAAGAAGGAGGGAGGGAGGAAGGAAAGGAAAGGAAGGAAGGAAGGAAGAAAAGAAGGACAGGGGAAAAAAGGAAGGAGGAAGGAAAGGAGAAATGAAGGGAGAAAGGAAGGATGGAGGAAAGAAGGAAGGGAGGGAGGAAAGGAAGGATGGAGGAAAGAAGGAAGGGAGGTAGGAGGGAGTGAGGAAGGAAGGGAGGAAGGAAAGGAAGGATGGAGGAAAGAAGGAAGGGAGGTAGGAGGGAGTGAGGAAGGAAGGAAGGGAGGAAGGAAGAAGGAAGGAATTGAGGGAGGAAGGAAGGAGGGAAAGAAAGGAGGAAGGAAGGGACGGAAGGAAAGGAAGGAAAGGAAGGGTGGACTTTGGGGCTCGAGGGCGATGATGTCATAGATTAGGAACAGAGGAAAGAAGGAGGGAGGGAGGAAGGAAAGGAAAGGAAGGAAGGAAGGAAGAAAATAAGGACAGAGGAAAAATGGAGGGAGGAAGGAAGAAGGAAAGGAGGAATGAAGGGAGGAAGGAAGGAAAGTAGGAGGGAGTGAGGAAGGAAGGAAGGGAGGAAGGATAGGAAGGAGGGAAGGAAAGGAGGAAGGAAGGAATGGAAGGATGGACTTTGGGGCTCGAGGGCGATGATGTCATAGATTCAGATCCAAGATGGCCGAGTTGGTTTTTAGCCGACAAACACTGATTGTCGGAGGCGGAGATGATAACAGATTTAATCAGCTGCTGTTAATTAATTGGCCAAAAATAAAACTGCATGTCGATGAGACTAAACTAACAATGGTCCGACCCCACCCCTCCTCCTCCTCCTCCCCGCCCCCCCCCCCCCCCCGAGGGTTCACCAGATGAATCTGAGAGGTTGAACGATAATTAACAAGATGTAAAAACACATTTCTGTGAGAGTAATTATGTTTATGTTTCATGATCTTTGTTCTTTGCTTCTGAAAATGCTGCTCAGACTTCTCTAGGAAATGACTCACAGATTCAGTAAAACTTCACTTAACCCTCCTGTTGTCCTCGAGTCAAGAAAGGAAGGAAGGATGGAAGGGAGGAAGGAAAAGAGGATGGAAGAAAAGAAGGACGGGAGGAAAGAGAGAGGAAGGAAAGAAAGAGAAAGAGGGAGAAGGGACAGATCGAAGGAAGGAAGGAAGAAAGGAAGGGGGTTGGAGGAAGGAAAGAAAAACAGAAGGAGGGAGGGAGGAAATAAGGAAGGAGGGAAGGAAGAAAGGAAAAAATGAGGAAGGAAGGAAAGGAGGTAGGACGGAAGGAAGGAAGGAAGGAAAGGAGGTAGGAAGGAAGCACAGAAGGAAGGAAGAAAGGGGGATGAAGGAAGGAAGGAAAAAAAGAGAGATGGAGGGATGGAGGAAGGAAGGAAAGGAGGACGGACGGAAGGAAGGAAGGAAGGAAGGAAAGGAGGTAGGAAGGAAGCACAGAAGGAAGGAAGAAAGGGGGATGAAGGAAGGAAGGAAAAAAAGAGAGATGGAGGGATGGAGGAAGGAAAGAAGGAACAGTTAAAACAGACGAGGACGACACAAAGGTTAAACAAGCTACTGATGCACTAAAATGATAAAGCTAGTTTTAAATCTGAATAAATTTAAATCAAGATGTTTTTTTAAATAATTTAAACAAGTAAAAAAAAAAAAACCTGAATCCAATTAGCGGCTGAAATGATTCGGACTGCAAACGCATAATTACAAATTTATCTGTTCCATTTTTTTGTAATGGATTGTTGGACTCTAGATAAGTTTTTAATTATCTGGGAAACACACACACACACACACACACACACACACACACACACACACACACACACACACACACACATACACACACACACACACACACACACACACACACACACACACACACACACACACACATACACACACACACACACACACACACACACACACACACACACACACACACACACATACACACACACATACACACACACACACACACACACACACACACGCAGAGAAGTAATAGATTACATCAGTGTAGCTACAGTAAGACTGAATATTACTAATAACTGATGGATGCTGATCAATCAATGAAAAGTATCATCCTTCCTCCCTTCCTTTCCTCCCTTCCTTCCTCCTTTCCTTCCTCCGTTCCTTCTTTCTTCCTTCCTTCCTCCCTCCCTCCTTTCCATCCTTCCTCCTTTCCATCCTTCCTCCTTTCCTTCCTTCTTCCTTCCTCCCTCCCTCCTTCCCTCCTTTCCTTCCTTCTTCCTTCTTCCTCCCTTCCTTCCTTGACTCGAGGACAACAAGAGGGTTAAGGCCCAGTTCTGGTCCACGGGCCGTATGTTTGACATCCCTGCTTTAATATATTTGAGGTTGTTGGAAGTTTCTCCATCAGTGTCTTAATTAGTGTTTAAACTTCCTGTCGTTCCTTCTTTCCTTCCTTCCTTCCTTCCTTCTTCCTTTCCTTCTTACCTTCCTTCCTTCTTTCTTCCTTTCCTCCTTTCCTTCCATCCTCCTTTCCTTCCTTCCTTCCTTCTTTCCTTCCTTCCTTCCTCCCTCCTTCCTTCCTCCTTTCCTTCCTCCCTTCCTTTCCTCCCTACTTCTTTCCTTCCTTCCTTTCTTCCTTTCCTTCCTCCCTTCCTTTCCTCCCTACTTCTCCTTCCCTTCTTCCTTCCTTCCTCTTTTCCTTTCTCCCTCCCTCCTTCCTTCACTCACTCACTGCCAAATGCAATATGTTCCTCCAAACACGGTGGAGAAAAAAAAAAAAAAACCTCAACATGTGAAGCAGATATTTACGTTTCCACCACACGCAGCTTATTCCCAGTAGATAATACTTTTTTTTTCTTCTTTCTTTCTTTCTGTGGATTTTATGCTAATTAAGTTCAACTCCACTAAAAGTGTGTTGAAGCCGTCACCATTAACCTTTTATAAACTTAGCACGGCTTTAATTACGACTGTGTTTCATCACTTCCAGACGATATTAAGACGTTTAAACCTTCTTCTCATGTTCAGGGTTTAAATCTTTTTTCTTTGTCTTCTTCTTACAATCTGCTTCACCTCGTCCGTGTTTCCTCCCGTAACATCTCCATTAATCTAATAATACATTGTTTACACATATTAAGATTCAGGAGCAGCAGCGAGGTCAGAAAAACAAACCATGTCGGTGGAATACGAGGTCGATCATCGACTTTGTGGGAGAACGAGCATGAAGCGAAGGGGTCTGCGGGGTCTTTTAAAAGTGTCGAGACCTCGTCGGGGGTTCTCAACATTTCACTGTTTGAAAACTTCGATTTACGCCAAGTTGTCCTGAAGCGAGCCCTGCCAACGCCTGAACACATGATCGATACCCGAGCATCTACTCCATATAGCTGCAGCCGCTCATATCTGAGCTCAGGTATTTATAATTCAGACTCCGCCCTCGTCGAACCCTCATAACTCTCCACCCGAGAGTTAGAGTTCAACGGCAGGGTGTCAAACACATGACGGAGGCTCCGTGTTTGTACCTTTTTATTGATGGAGCTCGGTGTTGCAGCCCGATCGAGTATTGATGGACGGATGCTTTGCCTTGAAGTCATGTTTGAATCGCTAGCTATCATTCCTGCTTCTTGCATCAGGAGGGAATAAACAATCAACGCTAATTGCAGCTGCCATTTCCAGGAATACTTTTGATCTGTAGGTCAAAGATGGATTAGGAGGGGGTTCGATACTCCGAGCCGAGCAGCCCCCCTTCCCCCCTCCCGCCTCCCCCCTCCCCCCGCCTAAAACGCTCAGTGTGGTGGAGGATGTGGGCACAGAAAGAAAAACCTGCAGCCACCATGTTGGACGGCTTCTCTTTAGGAAGGAATGAGGAAGGAAGGAAGGAAGGGGGGAAGGAGGTATGGAAGGAGGAGGGAGAAAAAGAGGAAGGAAGGAAAGAAGGAAGGAAGGGAGGGATGAAGGAAGGACGGGAGGAAG
>NW_026518704.1:5000-10000 GCF_027409825.1 Scomber japonicus | reverse complement strand
GCTAACTCAGCTGCTAACTCGGCGACTAACTCGGCTGCTAACTCAGCTACTAGCTCGGTGGCTAATTCAGCTAACTGGCTAACTGTAGACTGTAGTAGTAGTAGTGTGTGCTGAATGTATTTCTACCTCTACAGCAGCAGGGGAGGGTTTATGCTAATCCTAGCTCCACAATTCAAATCTAAATGGTTGAAATGCTTTTTACACCTTTTATACAAATACATTTATGACATATTTAATGTGTTTAGAAGAAAATGTCTGAATTCACTTTACACGGTCTTTAACATGTACAAACTGAAATAAACAGGACTTAAACTAAACCAGCTTAATGCAGTTCCTCTAATGTTAAGTTAAATGCTCCAGTGGTCAATAATGTCAAATGCAGCAGCAAGATATGTTATATACTCTATAAGACAAATACAGAGATACGATTTACAGTTGATTTGATATGTGAAGAAGCCCCTTAATAGCTTCAACTTGTTTATTTCACAGTTTATTAAAGTTCTTTTCTTTTCTTTGTGTATCAGAAACAAAGGTCAGATATAATAAATGTATTACAAGGAGACACATTGAATCTCTCTGCATGTTTTACCTTGTTCCTGTTTCACATTCATCTGTTCAGCATTCAGTTCACTTCCTGTTTGTTCAAAATGTTACCGAAATGTTTCAGGTCTGACCTCATGGTGTTTATTCAGGAATGAGGAGGGCATGTTAAAACTGTTAACCCTCCTGTTGTCCTCAAGGAAAGGAAGGTAGGAGGGAAGGAAGGTAGGAGGGAGAGAGGAAGGTAGGAGGGCATGTTAAACTGTTAACCCTCCTGTTCTCTGTCCTCGAGGAAAGGAAGGAAGGAAGGGAGGGAAGGAAGGTAGGAGGGAGAGAGGAAGGGAGAGAGTAAGGAAGGATGGAGGAAAGAAGGAAGGTAGGAGGGAGGGAGGGAGGAAAGAAGGAAGGAAGGTAGGAGGGAGGGAGGAAAGAAGGAAGGAAGGAGGGAGAGAGGAAAGAAGGAAGGAAGGTAGGAGGGGGAAAGGAAGGAAGGAAGGACCGACGGAGGAAAGAAGGAAAGTAGGAGGGAGGGAGGGAGGGAGGAAGGGAGTAAGAAGGAAGGAAAGGCGAAAGGAAGGAAGAAAAGGATGCAGGGAAGGGAGAAGGAAGGAAAGGAGGGAGGAAAGGAGGAAGGTAGGGAGGAAGGAATGAAGAAGGAAGGGAGGAAGAGGGAAGGAAATGACGAATGAAGGAAAGGAGGGAGAGGAGGAATGGAGGAAGGAAGGAGGGAGGGAGGGAGGAAGGAAAGAAGGAACAGTGAAAACAGACGGGGTCACTTTGACCCGGTAGAACAACAGGAAGTTAAATCATCTTTATCTTCCTCTCTGATGTCTCGTGTCTTTGTTTCCAGCTACTTCCTGTCCTCTCTGATGTCTCATGTCTTTGTTTCCAGCTACTTCCTGTCCTCTCTGATGTCTCGTGTCTTTGTTTCCAGCTACTTCCTGTCCTCTCTGATGTCTCGTGTCTTTGTTTCCAGCTACTTCCTGTCCTCTCTGATGTCTCGTGTCTTTGTTTACAGCTACTTCCTGTCCTCTCTGATGTCTCATGTCTTTGTTTCCAGCTACTTCCTGTCCTCTCTGATGTCTCATGTCTTTGTTTCCAGCTACTTCCTGTCCTCTCTGATGTCTCGTGTCTTTGTTTCCAGCTACTTCCTGTCCTCTCTGATGTCTCATGTCTTTGTTTCTAGCTACTTCCTGTCCTCTCTGATGTCTCGTGTCTTTGTTTCCAGCTACTTCCTGTCCTCTCTGATGTCTCGTGTCTTTGTGACGTTTTTTCCAGCTACTTCCTGTCCTCTCTGATGTCTCATGTCTTTGTTTCCAGCTACTTCCTGTCCTCTCTGATGTCTCGTGTCTTTGTTTCCAGCTACTTCCTGTCCTCTCTGATGTCTCATGTCTTTGTTTCCAGCTACTTCCTGTCCTCTCTGATGTCTCGTGTCTTTGTTTCCAGCTACTTCCTGTCCTCTCTGATGTCTCATGTCTTTGTTTCCAGCTACTTCCTGTCCTCTCTGATGTCTCGTGTCTTTGTTTCCAGCTACTTCCTGTCCTCTCTGATGTCTCGTGTCTTTGCTTACAGCTACTTCCTGTCCACACCGTGCGTCTCGGCGTGGAGCTGGACTCCTTCGACGGTCATCACTACATTTCCTCGGTGGTTCCTGGAGGACCGGTCGACAAACACGGAGCCTTGAGACCAGAGGACGAGCTGCTGGAGGTCAGTACACACACACACACACACACACACACACACACACACACACACACACACACATACACACACACACACTCTGCTGGATGTTTTGACTGTTCCTTCCTTCCTTCCTTCCTTCCTCCCTTCCTTCCTTCTTTCCTTCCTTCCTTCTGTTCTCCCTCCTTCTCTCGTTCCTTCCTTCCTTCCTTCTTCCTCCCTCCCTCTCTTTCTTTCCTTCTCCTCCTCCTTCCTTCCTTCCTTCCTTCCTTCCTTCCTTTCTTCCTTCCTTTCTTCCTCCCTCCTTCTCTTTCTTTCCTTCTCCTCCTCCTTCCTTCCTTCCTTTCTTCCTTCCTTTCCTTCTTTCCTCCTTCCTTCCTGCCTTTCTTCCTTCTTTCCTCCGTCCTTCCTCCCTTCCTTTCCTTCCTCTTTCCTTTCTCCTTTCTCCTTCCTCCTTTTCTTCCTTCTTCCTCCCTTCTTCCTCCCTTCCCCCCTCCCTTCATTCCTCCTTCCCTTCCTTTCCTTCCTCCCTTCTCCCTTCCTTCCTTCCTTCTTCCTCCCTTCCTCCCTTTTAGATTGTTGGGGAACATTTTCTGAAGTGTAAAATCTGTTATTAGTTATTAAAGTGAATAAATTGATTAATAATAATAATTTAATCTGTATAAATTGTTTGTAGGTGATATTCCTTCCTCCTTTCCTTCTTCCTTTCCTTCCTTCTTCCTTTCCTCCCTTCTTTCCTCCTTTCTGTCGTTCCTTTAATAATTTAATCTGTGTTTTAGGTAAATGATGTTCAGCTGTACGGGAAGTCTCGGCGGGAAGTCGTGTCCTTCCTGAAGGAAGTGCCTCCTCCTTTCACTCTGGTCTGCTGCCGACTCCCGACCTCGGACCTGGAACCAGAACTGGAGTCTGAACCCGAATCCGACCGCGAGTTAGGACCAGAACCAGGACCAGGACTGGGACCAGGACCCGTACTGGTGCTAGGACCGGGACCAGCAAGACAAGCAGAAACCAGCACAGAAGAGGTATCTGAAGTAATATGACTAATAAGTAGATATAATAAGGACTTATCTTATTATGATATGCCCTAAACACACACACACACACACACACACACACACACACACACACACACACACACTCCTATACTTACCTCTCGTGTGTTTCCTTGTTCAGATCGAGTTGAAACTGTCTTCTCTGCTCTGCGGTTCTTCCAGCACTGAGCAACAGCAGCAGCCGGTCAGACAGGTAAATCTTCCTTCCTTCCTTCCTTCCTTCCTTCCTTCCTTCCTCCCTTCCTCCCTTCCTTCCTTCCTCCCTTCCTCCATCCCCCTTTCTCCCTTCCTCCATCTCCTTTCCTTCCTTCCGTCCATTTGTCCTTCCTCCCTCTCTCCTTCCTTCTTTCCTTCCTTTCCTCCCTCCCTTCCATCCTTCCTCCCTCCCTTCCTCCCTTCCTTCCATCTGTCCTTCCTCCCTCTCTCCTTCTCTCTTTCTTTCCTCCCTTCCTTCTTTCCTTCCTCCATCCCCCTTCCTTCCTTCCTTCCTTCTTTCCTCTGTCCTTCTTTCCTTCCTTCCTGCCTTCGTCTTTTTCTTTCTCCCTCCCTCCTTCCTTCTTTCCTCCCTCCCTCCCTCCTACCTTCCTCCCTTCCTTCCTTTCTTCATCCTCCCTTCCTCCCTTCCTTCCATCCTCCCTTCCTTCCTTCTTCTTTTTTCATATATGTTTTTTATAATCTGGACCACAGCTCATGAACAGTGAGGCTAGAAATCATCAGATCTCATAAACACTAAACTGACTGTCTGTTGTCACCTGTGTGGATCAGGAGGAGCTGTCCCCTGTAGAGGAGGTGCTGAAGGAGGAGCACATCCAACTCAACCAGGAGGAGGAGGAAGATGAGGAGGAAGAGGAAGATGAAGGGGAGCTGGCGTTGTGGTCTCCGGATGTTCAGGTGTTGGAGCTGCAGAAGGAGAGAGACAAAGGCCTGGGCTTCAGCATCCTCGACTACCAGGTAGGGTTAGCTTCACAGCGCTCCTCACACTCACGCTGAGCTAATTATCTCCCCGCGGTTGGTTGGTGGAGGAGGAGGTGCTGCGGCTCCACGTGGCTCAGCGGGTCAGCGGGTCGACGGGTGGGCTCTGTGCTCTAACCCCGACCCTGCTGACGGGGATAGAACCAACAAAGCGTGTGTGAGTGTGAGACCGGACAGCAGGCAGAGACTGACTCACCTGCTCGTCTGCTGCTGAGCAAACATGACACGCATCAGTTTATCAGCTCAGAATACATCATGTTCCTGTGTGGCCATGGTGAGAGGACACAGCCGCTGTGCAGCTTCCTTCCTTCCTCCCTCCCTCCGTCCTTCATTCATCCCCTTTTCTTCCCACCTTCCTTCCTTCCTTACGTACTCACTTACTTACTTACTTACTTACTTCATTCATTCATCCCCTTTTCTTCCTTCCTTCCTTCCTTCCTTCCTTCCTTCGTGTTCCTGTGTGGCGATGGTGAGAGGACAGAGCCGCTGTGCTCCTTCCTTCCTTCCTCCCTCCCTCCGTCCTTCATTCATCCCCTTTTCTTCCCACCTTCCTTCCTTCCTTACGTACTCACTTACTTACTTACTTACTTACTTCATTCATTCATCCCCTTTTCTTCCTTCCTTCCTTCCTTCCTTCCTTCGTGTTCCTGTGTGGTGATGGTGAGAGGACAGAGACGCTGTGCTCCTTCCTTCCTTCCTTCCTTCTTTCCTTTCTTCCTTCCTTCCTCCCTTCCATCGTGTTCCTGTGTGGTGAGA
>NW_026518703.1:10000-19125 GCF_027409825.1 Scomber japonicus | reverse complement strand
GTATGGGAGGAAGGAAGGAAGGAAGGAAGGAAGGAAGGAAGGAAGGAAGGACAGATGGAAAGATGGAAGGAAGGAAGGATCGATGGAAGGATGGAAGGAAGGAAGGAAGGAAGGAAGGAAGGATCGATGGAAGGAAGGAAGGAAGGAAAAGACTCCACATGAGGTTTGATTTAACGATTAAGCAGGAAGGAAGGAAGGTGGGAAGGAAGGACAGATGGAAGGAAGGAGAGAAGGAAGAAAGGAAGGAAGGAAGGACAGATGGAAGGAAGGAAGGAAAGAAGGAAGGACACAAGGAAGGAAGGAACAAATGAGGAACGAAGGAAGGAAGGAAGGGTGGAAGGAAGAAAGCAAAGAAGGAAGGACAAAAAGTAGGAAGGAACAAATGAAGAAAGGAAGGCAGGAAGGAAGGAATGAATGAAGGAAGGAAGGAAGTATGGGAGGAAGGAAGGAAGGAAGGAAGGAAGGAAGGAAGGAAGGAAGGAAGGAAGGAAGGAAGGAAGGAAAGATATGTTCATATATCACCATTTAAAATGACCCACAAATCACTAAATCGATGCAACAACTGAGAACTGTCAGTCTTTTTCTTTTTTTCTTTTTCCTTTTTTCCTTTTTTTCTTTCCCCAAAGCAGGATGTCTCACTTCCCAGGACATTAAATGAGGAAATTTACCATGTGGCCCATGAGGAATCTATGTAAATTCATCAGGCGTTACACCCCCCCCCCCCCACCACCTCTTCCTGTGTAGCCTATTTATGTGGAAGGAAGGAAGGATAGATGGAAGGAAGGAAGGAAGGAAGGATGGAAAGACAGATGGAATGATGAAAGGAAGGACAGATGGAAGGATGGAAGTAAGGAAGGAAGGAAGGGAGGAAGGAAGGAAGGAAGGAAGGATGGAAGGAAGGAAGGAAGGAAGGATCGATGGAAGGAAGGAAGGAAGGAAAAGACCCCACATAAGGTTTGATTTAACGACTAAGCAGGAAGGAAGGAAGGACAGATGAAAGGAAGGAAGGAAGGAAGGAAGCAAAGAAGGAAGGAATGAAGGTAGGAAGGAAGCAAAGAAGGAAGGACACAAGGAAGGAAGGAACAAATGAGGAACAAAGGAAGGAAGTAAGGGTGGAAGGAAGAAAGCAAAGAAGGAAGGACAAAAAGTAGGAACAAATGAAGAAAGGAAGGAAGGAAGGAAGAATGAATGAAGGAAGGAAGGAAGTATGGGAGGAAGGAAGGAAGGAAGGAAGGAAAGATATGTTCATATATCACCATTTAAAATGACCCACAAATCACTAAATCGATGCAACAAATGAGAACTGTCAGTCTTTTTCTTTTTTTCTTTTTTCCTTTTTCTTTTTTTTCTTTCCCCAAAGCTGGATGTCTCACTTCCCAGGACATTAAATGAGGAAATTTACCATGTGGCCCATGAGGAATCTATGTAAATTCATCAGGCGTTACACCCCCCCCCCCCCCCACCTCTTCCTGTGTAGCCTATTTATGAGGAAGGAAGGAAGGATAGATGGAAGGAAGGACAAATGGAAGGATGGAAGGAAGGAAAGACAAATGGAAGGAAGGAAGGAAGGAAAAGACTCCACATGAGGTTTGATTTAACGATTAAGCAGGAAGGAAGGAAGGAAGGAAGGAAGGAAGGAAGGAAGGAAGGAAGGACAGATGGAAGGAATGAAGGAAGGAAGGAAGCAAAGAAGGAAGGACACAAGGAAGGAAGGAACAAATGAGGAACAAAGGAAGGAAGGAACAAATGAGGAACAAAGGAAGTGAAGAAGGATGGGTGGAAGGAAGAAAGCAAAGAAGGAAGGACAAAAAGTAGGAAGGAACAAATGAAGAAAGGAAGGAAGGAAGGAAGGAAGGAATGAATGAAGGAAAGAAGGATGTATGGGAGGAAGGAAGGAAGGAAGGAAGGAAGGAAGGAAGGAAGGAAAGATATGTTCATATATCACCATTTAAAATGACCCACAAATCACTAAATCGATGCAACAACTGAGAGCTGTCAGTTGTTTCCTTTTTTCCTTTTTTCCTTTTTTTCTTTTTTCCTTTCCCCAAAGCAGGATGTTTCACTTCCCAGGACATTAAATGAGGAAATTTACCATGTGGCCCATGAGGAATCTATGTAAATTCATCAGGCGTTACACCCCCCCCCCCCCCACCTCTTCCTGTGTAGCCTATTTATGTGATGTGGCTCATTATTAAATCTATTTGCTCTACTTATGTAATCAAAAGCCCATCAGCTCCCTGGAGCTCCCGCCTGTCTATCTCTCCGCTCGGCTGTCTGTCTTCCACAACCCGAGTTTCCCCTAAACTTTCACATAGACCTCTCTCTCTCTCTGTGTGTGTGTGTGTGTGTGTGTGTGTGTGTGTGTGTGTGTGTGTGTGTGTGTTGGCTTTTGTTCTTCTCCACGAGACAAATCAATTCCTCAAAGGACTCAAAAACTCTTTTAAGTGAAATCAGTTCCAGGTTGCTAATGCAGGCTGTCAGTATCGCTCAGTGGCAGAGAGAGATAAAGCTATTTATGGAGAAGACAGGAGATGGAGATGGGAATGACTCTCTCTCTCTCTCTCTCTCTCTCTCACAGAGGAAAGAAAGAGAGAAGGAAGGAGGGAGGAAGGATAGAAGGAAAGGAGGAAAGAAAGAGAGAAGGAAGGCGGGAGGGAGGACATTTTCTCTCTCTCTCTCTCTCTCTCTCTCTCTCTCTCACAGAGGAAAGAAGGAAGGGAGGAAGGTAGGGGAGGAAAGAAAGAGAGAAGGATGGAGGGAGGAAGGAAAGAAGGAAAGGCGGGAAAGGAAGGAAGGAGGGAGGAAGGAAAGAAGGAAGGTAGGAAATAGAGAGGAAGGAAATGAAGAGAGAAGGAAGGAGGGAGGGAGAACATTTTCTCTCTCTCTCTCTCTCTCTCTCTCAGAGGAAAGAAGGAAGGGAGGAAGGTAGGGGAGGAAAGAAAGAGAGAAGGATGGAGGGAGGAAGGAAGGGAGGAAGGGAGGAAGGAGGGGATGAAGGAAGGACGGATGAAGGAAAGGAAAGAAGGAAGGAAAGATAGAGGAAAGGAAGGAAGGAAGAAAGGGGGATGGAGGAAGGAAATAAGGAGTCTCTCTCTCTCTCAAACACAGGAGGAAGGAAGGGAGAAAGGGAGAGAGAAAGGAAAAGAGGAAGGGATGAAGGAAGGAAAGAAGGAAGGGATGAAGGAAGGAAGGATGAAGGAAAGGAAGGAAGGATGAAGGAAAGGAAAGATAGAGGAAAGGAAGGAAGGAAGAAAGGGGGATGGAGGAAGGAAATAAGGAGTCTCTCTCTCTCTCAAACACAGGAGGAAGGAAGAGAGAAAGGAAAAGAGGAAGGGAGGAAGGAAGGAAAGAAGAAGAAATCAACATTTTTCTCTTTATTCAGTTCTCCCTCTCTCTCTCTCTCTCCCTCCCTGGAGGACCTGGGCTTACCGTTTTTTATTTGGAAACAGATTTGAGGACATGCACACATAAAGACCTCAAGGTAAATACAACCAGGCCCCATCTGTCAACAGTCCACACACACACACACACACACACACACACACACACACACACACACACACACACACACACACACACACACACACACACACACACACACACACACACACACACACACACACACACACACACACACACACACACCAAAAAAAAGAAAAAAAAAAAAAAGGGAAAGAAAATCTATTCCAATTTTAGTCTCGATTCGTTCGTTTTTTATTGTTCCTCACATTAAATATTCATGTCAAACTGGATTTCAGTGTTTGTTCTTATAAAGTTGAGCTTCAAGCGTTTCGTCCTGGATGATAAATTAAAGCTGCATTTGTCTGTCATGTGTTTGTGTGAATAGAAGAAGAAGAAGAAGAAGAAGAAGAAGAAGAAGAAGAAGAAACTGTCTATTGTTGGAGCCGCTGCTGCTTTTATCCTGCAGATTATTTATATTCTGGTTTTTTGTTCTGTGTTACATATTGAAAGATACTGAAAGGTCATATTTTAACCTTCCTGTTGTCCTTGAGTCAAGGAAGGAAGAAGGAAGGAAAGGAAAGGAAAGGAAAGGAAAGGAAAGGAAAGAAAGAAGGGAGGAAGGAAGGACGGAGGAAATAAGGAAGGTAGGAGGGGGGGAAGGAAAGGAGGAAGGAAGGGAGGAAGGATGGAAGGGAGGAAGAAGGAAAGAAGGATGGAAGGGAGGAAAAAGGAAGGAAAGGAGGAAAGGAAAGACATTAAGACATTAAAATATGATGTCTTATCTGAATATAGTTGAATTTGTCCATATATCTTACAAAACCAGCTGCAGGAATCATTTTCAGTCGCTGTCCATGGTGCTGAAATAGCTTTCAAACTAATTTGACCCGAGTGTTATATTTCAGACAAGAAAATACAACCAAAAACCTTTTCTTTATTCCATAAATTTGATTAACTTTCCTTTATATGACCCAGAATATACAAATAAATGGAAATATTTATATATAGAGAGTGTATGTACTCAGGACCTAATTTACACTGTAAAGTCTTATCTGAATATAGTTGAATTTGTCCACATATCTTAGAAAACCAGCTTTGTTTTCAGTCGCTGTCCATGGTGCGTGCTGAAATAGTTTTAACCCTTTCATACCGTTCAGGCTCTAATTTGATGCAGTGACAAGAAAATACAACCTAAAACCTTTTCTTTTTTGTCATAAATTTAATTACCTTTTCTTTATATGACCCAGAATATACAAAGAAAATGGAAATACAGAGTGTATGTACACAGCCGCAGTTACTCAGGGCCTAATTTACACTGTAAAGTCTGACTATAGTTGAATTTGTCCACATATCTTACAAAAGCGTCTACAGGAATACTTTGTTTTCCGTCGCTGAAAAATGTGTATCAGCTGCACTAAAATCCCCTTCTCTGTAAACAGTGGGTCACATTAGGACAAATCTGACTAAAAGAAATAATGTGTATATGGTGTTTTTAAAGCCTGAACAGTATGTAAAGGGTTAAAAGCTTTTTTCCATTTAGGATTAATAAAATATTCCATCTAGATATCTATTCATCTTTTTATATTTCATGCAGCATGGACATGACTCAGTCCTTTTTTTCTCTTTAATCACCATGAGGATTCCCCACTTGACAATATCACACACACACACACACACACACACACACACACACACACACACACACACACACACACACACACACACACACACACACACACACACACACACACACTATACAACCTTAACCCTTGTGTTGTCCTTCCGGGTCTACCCTATCTGTTTTGACTATTCCTCCTTCCTTCATTCCTTCCTTCCTTCCTTCCTTCCTTCCTCCTTTCCTTCCTTCCTTCCTCCTTCCCTTCCTTCTTTCTCCCTTCCTTCCTCCCTTCTTCCTCCCTTCCTCCCTCCTTTCCTCCCTTCCCTCCTTCCTCCCTCCAACCTTCCTTCTTTTTCCCTCCTTCCTCCCTCCTTTCCTTCTTTCTCCCTTCCTTCCTCCCTCCTTTCCTTCCTTCCTTCCTCCTTTCATCCTTCTTTCTCCCTTCCTTCCTCCTTTCCTCCCTAACTTCCTCCCTTGACTCCAGGACGACAGTAGAGTTAACAAATACCTCTGATTCTTACTTCTTTATAAAAAAAAAAGGCGACTGTTCACATTATTTTGTCCATTCAGTTTCAAATAAACATAAAAAGCTCCTGCAGCTGATGAGATGGAGGCACATCCACCACATCCACCGCAGCAGCAGCAGCTATTCTGGAGGTTACGGGTCGTACACAACTTCAAAGCAGAGCCACAACCTGCTTTGTTCTGCCATTGCCTCCTTTTCCTCATCGTTTCCTCTGCCGCCTCGTTTGCGCCTGACTTCACGCTGCCGGTTATTTAAAGACATCAAATGCATGTGAGGCCCCGACAATTAGTGGGGACTGTTGCTGGGTAATTAGTGGAAAAGGAAGTAAGCCTCAAATTTCCACTTCCTCTCATCACTAACCCCTCAGAGAGCATCCACACTCACTCACTCGTACACACGTTGATGCATGAAAACACACACACACACACACACACACACACACACACACACACAATCCCACTCAGGAGAAACAGCATACATACATACATACATGGAGTTAGTGGGAAGTCCACTCCTGACAAAAAGAGCAAGAATAAGATATTGTATTGTTGTTTGATGTGAGGTTGCCTGTTTGGATAATTGGGCAGCAGAGTGGAGCTGGAGACACTGTATGAACACACACACACACACACACACACACACACACACCCACACACACACACACACATATACACATATATATACACTTAAGGAGAGAGACATTGTGATGGAAGAGAGGGGGAATAATGGAAAGAAGGACAAGATGAGGAACGTATTAGCGGCCGATATTTACTTAAAATGTAACATCGGGAAGTATCGGTAGCAAGTTTTTATAAAATCAGCATTTCCGAGCCTACCTGAACGCAGCATGGGACATTTACCGGCACACGCTTAATGACGTAACACAATAACAACACACTAGACTCGTGGGTTGCTAACCGTAGCTAACTGTGGCTAACCATAGTTAACCGTGGCAAACCATGGCTAACCATTGCTAACCGTTGCTAACCGTGGCTCACTGTGGCTAACCGTAGCTAACCATTGCTAACCGTGGCTCACTGTGGCTAACCGTAGCTAACCATTGCTAACCGTGGCTCACTGTGGCTAACCGTAGCTAACCATTGCTAACCGTGGCTCACCATGGCTCACCGTGGCTAACCATTGCTAACCGTGGCTCACCGTGACTAACCGTTGCTAACCGTAGCCAGTGCCTAACCGTGACTAGACTCGCAGATCGCTAACCGTGGCTAACTGTGACTAGACTCGCAGATCGCTAACCGTGGCTAACTGTGGCTAACCATTGCTAACCGTGGCTCACTGTGGCTAACCATTGCTAACCGTGGCTCACTGTGGCTAACCGTAGCTAACCATTGCTAACCGTGGCTCACTGTGGCTAACCGTAGCTAACCATTGCTAACCGTGGCTCACTGTGGCTAACCGTAGCTAACCATTGCTAACCGTGGCTCACTGTGGCTAACCGTAGCTAACCATTGCTAACCGTGGCTCACTGTGGCTAACCGTAGCTAACCATTGCTAACCGTGGCTCACTGTGGCTAACCGTAGCTAACCATTGCTAATCGTGGCTCCCCATGGCTCACCGTTGCTAACCGTGGTTAACCATAGCTAACTGTGGCTAACCGTGACTAATCATAGCTAACCGTAGCTAACAAGTTCATAGCGTCCACCGCCATGTACACGAACACACAAACAGAAACCAGGTTTACCTCCTCATTGTCATTTTCTCTGTTATGTTTTCGACTCTGTGACGTCACCATCAGAGTCTGGCGGGTCCCAGAGCCATAGAGAATACATCCGTATCGGAAATTAAGAGTTGGGGAATTATCAGAATATCAGCAGAAAAATCTATATCAAGCATCCCTCGAAAATATTTAATGTGAAGCAGAAAGACAAGAGGAAGGAAGGAAGGAAAATGGGACGTATGTGAACCAGGAAAGACAGAATAGAGAAAGATTGAAAAGGAAGAATAATAAATAAATAAAGAAGGTTGGAGAGAATGAAAACTATAACAAGTGGGACAAAAAGAAGGAGAGAAATAAGGAAGTATGGTGGCAGCATAGAATAAAAGCACCAAAGAGAATTGATTAGAAAGATGGAAGGAAGCAGAGAGGGCAGGAAGTAGAGAAGGAAGACGATAACTAAAAGATATAAGTGACAGTTTCATCACCTTATTTCACATTTAATGTAAAATATTAATGTGAACAGTAAAAACACCATATAGATAAATGTAGTATAATAAAATGCATGTCCCTCTGAAATGTCGTCGGAGCAAAAGAAGAAAGTCTTTTATTTTATTTTTTATGTAACAAGAAAAAATAAAACACTGAAAAGTTTTCAGTTTTTATTTAAATGTAGATAATTTAATTTCTCGATGTGGAAACAATTGGAGATAAATGACATTTGTTAGTGTCCATGAGGTTTAGTTTAAATTTAAAGGGTTAAAATGTGAAAATAAACGTATGAATAACTTCACACATGCTTTTATTTTGTGGACCCAGCATCAAATTTCTGCTTTTAATCCATTTAGAGAGAATATATTAGAGGATTATGGTAAAAATGTCTAAGTGGTGTAACCATAAAAAGACTGTATAAAAGGAAATGGATGTAACATCCGTGACGTCACCCATTGTTTTGTGGACTGCTGCTCGGAAGCCAATAGTTTCTAATCTAGGCAGCGCCATCTTGGAAATTTCAGGTGCATTCTGGGAAATATAAAAACACGGATTCTACTTATATGGGCATGAGGCGGAGCCATGGAGCAGAGCGGGGAGGTTGCTATGGTTACGAGGGCTGGATCTGGAGGACATTGGTCAATCAACCTGTCAATCAGGACGTAGCCACGCCCTAATGCATACCCTGCTTTATCGTCACATATAAAATCAGGGAGGCCAAAATGTCCCAAATGAACATCATACTGCATTGAAGAAGGCTTTAAACTAGCGATTGAGACCATAAACACATTTTGAAAACGTTTTACTGAGGTTAGAAATCAAGTGAGAAGTTGGTGAATTCTCCATTGACTTGTATAGAGACGGTCGCCCCCTGGTGGCCTTTTGATAGAATGCAGCTCTAAGTTACTTCCTGGTTGGCCTCATTTCAGAGGACCAGAACTCCCCGCCTGGTTTCTACCTGATGACCGACCTCTGCCCCCCCCCCCCACTCCTCCCTCCCTCCTTGTCATGAGAGTCATCACCGTGGAAACACTCGAGATAAGCAGATGTGCCTCAGAAGAGCTCCTCCAGAAAAAGGTCCTGAACTAAGATACATTACCAAGTGTGACACCTGGCTGTGCACAAGCATACACATAAAACGCATTATCTTTCCATCTGTCAACACACACACACACACACACACACACACACACACACACACACACACACACACACACACACACACACACACACACACACACACACACACATATTAAAAAGTGTGTATCTCAAGGCTAAACAAGGACAGTGAAGGCTTGTCATCAGACCACTAAAATAAGTTGATTTGTTTAAGGTGCTGAGATGCTGAAGGACG
>NW_026518703.1:0-5000 GCF_027409825.1 Scomber japonicus | reverse complement strand
CTTCCCTTCCTCCCTGCCTTCTTTCTTCCCTTCCTCTTTTCCTTTCTCCCTCCCTCGTTCCTTATTTCCTCCGTCCTTCCTTCCTTCCATCTGTCCTTACTCCCTCCCTCCTTCTCTCCTCCCTTCCTTCTTTTCTTCCTCCATCCCCCTTTCTTCTTCCTTCCTTCCTTCTGTTCTTCCCCTCCCTCCCTCCTTCTCTCTTTCTTTCCTCCCCCCTACCTTCCTTCCTTCCTTCTTTCCTCCGTCATTCCTTTCCTTCCTTCCATCTGTCCTTCCTCCCTCCCTCCTTCTCTCCTCCCTTCCTTCTTTTCTTCCTCCATCCCCTTTCTTCTTCCTTCCTTCCTTCTTTCTTCCCTTCCTCCCTCCCTCTTTCTCTCTTTCTTTCCTCCCCCTACCTTCCTTCTTTCCTCCATCCTTCCTTCCTTTTCTTTCATTCCTTCCTTCCTCCCTACTTCCTTCCTTCCTTCCTTCCTTTCAATGAGTGTCCTATAAAGAGTTAAGAAGCAGCTTCCCGATATGTCAAATTCATCTTCATTCAAGGGCCACAAACAGCCCAATTTGATCTCATGTGGGCCGGATCATTAAAAAGATGGAAGGAAGGAAGGAAGGAAGGAAGGAAGGAAGGAAGGAAGGAAGGAAGGAAGGAAGGAGACAGGAATGAAAGACGGAAGGAATAAAGTAATGAAAGAAGGAAGGAAGGAAGGAAGGAAGGAAGAGTAGACAGGAATGAAAGACAGAAGGAAGGAAGTAAGGAAGGAAGGAAGGACGGAAGGGAGGAAGAGTAGACAGGAATGAAAGACAGAAGGAAGGAAGGAAGGAAGGAAGGAAGGAAGAGTAGACAGGAATGAAAGACGGAAGGAATAAAGTAATGAAGGAAGGAAGGAAGAAAAAGAAGACATGAAAGAAGGAAAGAAGGAAGGACAGATGGAAGGAAAGAAGGAAGGAAGAAAGGACAGATGGAAGGAAAGGAAGAAGGACGAAAGAGAAGACAGAAAGGAAGGAAGGGAAGATGTAAGGAAAGGAGGAATAAGGAAAGTGGGCTGGATCAGACTCCTCGGCGGGCCGGATCTGGCCCACGGGCCTCATGTTTGACATCCCTGTTTTACAGCAACAGGAAATATAGTGATAAATGACATTAACCCTTTCATTACTGCTCAGGGTCAGACCCAAAATGTCAAAAATATAAATTCTTCACATTTAACCTTCGTGTCGTCCTCCGGGTCAAACTGACCCCTTCTGTTTTGACTGTTCCTTCTTTTCCTTCCTTCCTTCCTTCATTCATTCCTTCCTCCAATCCTCCAGCTCTCTTTCTTTCCTTCCTCTCTCTTTCCTCACCTCCTTCCTCCATCCCCTTTCTTTCTTTATTCCTTCCTTCCTTCCTACCTCCCTCCTTCCTTCCTCCATCCTTTCCTTCCTTCTTCCTCTCCTACTGTACCTCCCTTCCTTATTTCCTTCCCTCCCTCCCTTCCTTCCTTCCTTCCTTCCTTCGTTCCTCCTCTACCTCCCTTCCTTCTGTCCTTCCTCCAATCCTCCAGCTCTCTTTCTTTCCTTCCTCTCTCTTTCCTCACCTCCTTCCTCCATCCCCTTTCTTTCTTTCTTCCTTCCTTCCTTCCTTCCTCCCTCCCTCCTTCCTTCCTCCCTCCTTGCCTTCCTTCTTCCTCTCCTACTGTACCTCCCTTCCTTATTTCCTTCACTCCCTCCCTCCCTTCCTTCCTTCCTTCATTCCTCCTCTACCTCCCTTCCTTCTGTCCTTCCTCCCTTCATTCCTTCCTCCAATCCTCCATCTCTCTTTCTTTCCTTCTCTCTTTCCTCACCTCCTTCCTCCATCCCCTTTCTTTCTTTCTTCCTTCCTTCCTTCCTTCCTCCCTCCTTCCTTCCTCCCTCCTTTCCTTCCTTCTTCCTCTCCTACTGTACCTCCCTTCCTTATTTCCTTCCCTCCCTTCCTTCCTTCCTTCCTTCCTTCCTTCCTTCCTTCCTTCATTCATTCCTTCCTCCAATCCTCCAGCTCTCTTTCTTTCCTTCCTCTCTCTTTCCTCACCTCCTTCCTCCATCCCCTCTTTCTTTCTTTCTTCCTTCCTTCCTTCCTTCCTCCCTCCTTTCCTTCCTTCTTCCTCTCCTACTGTACCTCCCTTCCTTATTTCCTTCCCTCCCTCCCTTCCTTCCTTCCTTCCTTCCTTCGTTCCTCCTCTACCTCCCTTCCTTCTGTCCTTCCTCCCTTCATTCCTTCCTCCAATCCTCCAGCTCTCTTTCTTTCCTTCCCCTCTCTTTCCTCACTTCCTTCCTCCATCCCCTTTCTTTCTTCCTTCCTTCCTCCCTCCCTCCCTCCTTCCTTCCTTCCTTCCTTCCTTCCTTCCTTCCTCCCTCCCTCCCTCCTTCCTTCCTTTGCTTCCTTCTTCCTCTTCTACCTCCCTCCCTTCCTTCTTTCCTTCCCTCCCTTCCTTCCTTCCTTCCTTCCTCCTCTCCTACCTTCCTTCCTTCTTTCCTTTCCTTTCCTTTCCTCCCTTCCTCCCTCCTTCCTTCCTTGACACGGGGACAACAGGATGAAATAATGAAACATTGGACTATAATAATAAACTCTTTCCTCCCTCTGAAAGCTTCATTAAAGGATTTATCTGAGACTGATGAGGTATTTATGAATGATTTGTGGTTCAGAAGTTTGTTATTGAGACTAATATAATATATGAAGAGTATGTAAGGGTTAATAAATACCAATATTAAGAGTGTTTAAAGGGCTTCTGGAGCTGTACTGCAAGAGGAAAGTCCAATTAGTGTTTTAATGACTTACTACACCTGTTTATTTTATTGTTCCTACCTACATTACTACACACTGCTACTCCACCCCTCCCCAAAATAAACTGATTATTAGAAATCAACATTTTCTTCTTTATTCAGCTCCAGTTGTTTGTAAATCTCCCTCCCTCCCTCTCCCTCTCCCTCCCTCCGTCTCTCCCTCTCTCTCTATTTCACACATTCATACCTTGAAGCTGTCCAGTACAACACACACGTCTGATCTGCCACTGAGCAGCTCCTCGATGGTGGATATAATAATAATGACAGAGGAAGAGGAAGAGGAAGAGGAAGAGGAAGAGGGGGGATCTACTCTACTCTACTACTGCCTCTTCTATGACCTCACTCAGGTTTATCGTGCTGGTTCGAAGAGGATTGAACCGACCACTTTAAGGCCGCCGCTGCCGAGTGAGTGAAGAAGCGACAACAGCTACTGTATAAATACACACACACACACACACACACACACACACACACACACACACACACACACACACACACACACACACAGACACAGACACAGACACAGACACAGACACAGACACAGACACAGACACAGACACAGACACACACACACACACACACACAGATATATGTTGAGAAAAAAACCCCAAAAAACTGCTGACTGGAGTCGATTTTAACCAACTTTCCAAAATAAGAGCGCAGTGATCCAGAGTCATAGCATCATCATCATCATCATCATCATCATCATCTTCATCTTCATCTCTTTACTATTCATGCAGATGTACAACAACTTATTTTAAAGCTTTATTGATATAAATCTCCCCAACGATCCCCTTGGCCCCAAGCCATTTGGTATGTTATTTGCTTGTGGTACTAAAAGCAGGAGGCGAGGGGAGAAGGGGTGAGGGGGGGAGAGGGGGGGGGCAGATGGAGATGGAGCGTGAGAGCATCTGTGTATGTTTTCAGAGCAGCTGACCCAAGCAGGATATATCTCTTTCTATTTATAAAAAACAATGCAGGTTTTACACTCATGTAGTTTTCAAATTCACAAATTCACTCACTCTTTCACTTGATTTTACACACACACACACACACACACACACACACAGACACACACACAGACACACACACACACACACACACACACACACACATACACACAAATGCACAAAGAGCATCCATCCAGAAATTACAGTAGACCTCAGTAATGCAAATCATCTTCCTAATGTAGCGCCGTGCTCTGTTTGCAGATGTGATCCAGAGTGATAACAGCTGATCTGATCTCAGTGACATGTAAAGTTAAAGGATCCTAATGTTACACTCTCACTCAAGCCTCCGCCGCCCGCCACCCTGCCCGCCGCCACCCCGCGCTGCTCAATACTGACGAAGACGCCCGTCGGCACAGGCGGCTTGACACTGAGCAGAGCGTACAGTGAATCCCTGAATGCAATTATTACTCCACATGTGGTTCTCTACATAGATTCATACACACAGAGACAGACAGACAGACACCGTGCAGTTATTCCATCTGACAGGAAATAACCCAACGCACCAATTGTTTTACAGGCCAAGCAGACTTCACCAAAAAAAAAAAAACATTCGACTGCACACTGCACACTGCACACTGCACAAGCTGGACGGCAATTATATGTAGCAGTTCATGTGGATGATGAGCATGGTGAGAGAGGGGATAAGGGAAAGGAGGGGGGCAACTAAATAGAGACACTACAGCAGTATCAAGAATAAGGATTGTTATGGAGGGATTATACACACAACTCTTGATTTCAGAAGAGATAATGAAGCTTCCTCGCCAAAATAAAATGCATATTATGAACTTAAAAATAGCTGCAGTTCATCTTTTTTTTTTTTGAGAGAGAGAGCAGATTCCTGTGCTCTCCTAGCAGCAGCAGGATGATCATGACTAACTCAGTGCATACAGATGCTCGGATGCCTGGATGCTCGGATGCCTGGATGCTCCGTGCTTTCACAAATCCACTTAACACCTCGGGCTCCTCAGCTGCAGTGCTATTCATTTCTTAACCGGCTAACTGAGCAGAAACACACGTTGGAAGAGAAGGGAAGGGAAGAGGGGGGGGGGGTATATTGCTACAGAGACACTGGATGATGCACAACAGAGCAGTGCCAGTCATGATTAGACACACAAAAAGCTTGAGGTTCGTAGCTCAGTAGTGGACAGATGGTTGAGCTTCTGGCAGAGGGAAAGAATAACCCAGCAAAAAGCACACAAG
>NW_026518702.1:17500-19171 GCF_027409825.1 Scomber japonicus | reverse complement strand
CATCTACTAAATAAATAAAATGTAGACACAGTGGTTCTAAATTCCCTTTCCTTCCTTCCTTCCTTCCTTCCTTCCTTCCTTCCTTCCTTCCTTCCTTCCTTCTTTCCTTCCCTCCTTCCTTCCTTCCTCCCTCCTTCTCTCCTTACTTCCTTCCTCTTTTCTTCCTTCCTCCTGTCCTTCCTTCTGTCCTTGAATCTAGGTCTCTTTATGGTCCAGCAGTGCATAAACACTATAAATAGTCTGGAGAGTGGAGGATCATCTACTAAATAAATAAAATGTAGACAGTGCGGTTCTAAATTCCCTTTCTTTCTTCCTTCCTTCCTTCCTTCCTCCCTCCTTTCCTTCTCTCCTAAATTCCTTCCTCTTTTTACCTTTACTCCTTTCCTTCCCTCCTTCCTTCCTCCCTCCCTTCTCTCCTTACTTCCTTCCTCTTTTCCCCCTTCCTCCTTTCCTTCCTTCCTTCCTTCCTTCCTTCCTTCCTTCCTCCCTTCCTTCCTCCCTTCCTTCCTCCCTTCCTTCCTCCCTCCCTCCTTTCCTTCTCTCCTAAATTCCTTCCTCTTTTCACCTTTACTCCTTTCCTTCCCTCCTTCCTTCCTCCCTCCCTTCCTCTTTTCTTCCTTCCCCCTGTCCTTCCTTCTGTCCTTGAATCTAGGTCTCTTTATGGTCCAGCAGTGCATGAACACTATAAATAGTCTGGAGAGTGGAGGATCATTTACTAAATAAATAAAATGTAGACACAGTGGTTCTATATTTCACCCTCATCCCTTCCGCCTGTTCTTAAAGACAATCTGTTTTAGAGAATGGGCCAAAATCACTACTAAATACTACAGTCTTGAGTCTTTAATCTGTCATTATAGTAGTAGTATTAAATAAATTCCAGTTAGGGTGTTCAACAATACTTTTTGTCCTGTTTCATTCCACTTTATTCCACATAAATTCATTTATGGACTTAAATGTTTTGATTTATTGAGTTAAAACCAAAGTCTGGTGTAAGTATCCTCATTGGAAATATATTTACTGGAAAAAAAATGTCCAATAGTTATTCTCTCCTCCACTCTACGTTCAGCCATAAAAACTCTGGATTCATTCACCTCAATACAAGAAAGAGAGAAGGAAGGGAGGAAGGAAAGAGGGGAGGGAAGGAAGGAAGGGCGAAAAGAGGAAGGAATTTAGGAGAGAAGGAAAGGATGGAGGAAGGAAGGAAGGAAGGATTCATTCACCTCAATACAAGATAGAGAGAAGGAATGGAGGAAGGAAAGAGGGAAGGAAGGAAAGAAGGAAGGGCGAAAAAGAGGAAGGAATTCAGGAGAGAAAGAAAGGAGGGAGGGAGGAAGGAAGGAAGGATTCATTCACCTCAATACAAGATAGAGAGAAGGAATGGAGGAAGGAAAGAGGGAAGGAAAGGAGGAAGGAAGGAAGGAAGGAAAGAAGGAAGGGCGAAAAGAGGACGGAATTTAGGAGAGAAGGAAAGGAGGGAGGGAGGGAGGGAGGGAGGGAGGGAGGGAGGGAGGGAGGAAGGAAGGAAGGAAGGATTCATTCACCTCAATATAAGAAACAGCATCTTTCCATTCAATCGTCCGATGCCAAGTAACTGTCTTTATCTTTCAAACTCTCCAAGCTCAAGCTGAGATTACCCTTGATGACATCATTGGGGTTTATTTTCTCAGACGT
>NW_026518702.1:0-15000 GCF_027409825.1 Scomber japonicus | reverse complement strand
TTGAGCTCACACTGAGTATTGATTTTTTTCCCCCTCCCTCCTCCATCAAAGACTCATCACAGCCTTTCATCCTGACATCTGTTTGTTTGCTTCTTTCTATTTGAAGCCAGGCACACAGTTAAAAAATAGCCTTCACAGAGAGCCCTGGTGGCCTAATAGTTAAAGGCTCATACCGTATAACCACCACAGCAGCTTTAACCCTCCTGTTGTCCTGGAGTCAAGGAAGGGAGGAAGGAGTGAAGGAGGGCGCAAGGGAGGAAAGGAGGGAGGAAAGGAGGGAGGGAGGAAGGAGGGAAGGAAAGGACGGGGGGAGGAAAGTAGGGAGGGAGGGAGGAAGAAGGAAGGAAAGGAGGGAGGGAGGAAGGAAGGAGGGAGGTAAGAAGGAAGGAAAGGAGGGAGGAAAGAAGGAAGGAAAGGAGGGAGGGATGAAAGAAGGAAGGAGGGAAGGAAGAAGGAAGGAAAGGAGGAAGGAAGGAGGGAGGAAGAAGGAAGGAAAGGAGGGAAGAAGGAGGGAGGAAGAAGGAAGGAAAGGAGGGAGGGAGGAAGGAGGGAAGAAGGAAGGGAAGGAGGGAGGAAAGAAAGAAGGAGGGAGGTAAGAAGGAAGGAAAGGAGGGAGGAAAGAAGGAAGGAAAGGAGGGAGGAAGGAAGGAGGGAGGAAAGAAGGAAGGAAAGGAGGGAGGGAGGAAGAAGGAGAGAGGGAGGAAGAAGGAAGGAAGGGAATGAAGAAGGAAAGGAGGGAGGAAGGAAGGAAAGGAGAGAGGAAGGAAGGAAGGAGGGAGGGAGGAAGAAGGAAGAAAAGGAGGGAAGGAAGAAGGAAGGAAAGGAGGGAGGGAGGGATGAAGAAGGAAGGAATGGAGGAAGGGTGAAAAAAGGAAGGAATTTAGGAGAGAAGGAAAGTAGGGAGGAAGGAAGAAGGAAGGAAGAAAGGAACGAACGAACGAACGAAGGAAAGAAGGAACAGTCAAAATGGACGGTGACAATTTGCCCAGGGAGGACGACACGAGGGTTAAAGGTTCAATTCCCACCCAAGGGGGGAAACCTTTGTCCCTCTCTCTCTCTCCCTTTGCTTGTCTCCTACCTCCTTATACTCTGGCTCTTAAAGCAAATAGCTTCCTGGAGAATGATGTTGGCTGTCAGGACCTTGTGAGTGAAGGGGCCAATAAGAGCGGTCCAGCTGTAGCTCCCCGCTAATCCAACTATCAACGTCTGCTGCTGTTTTCCCCTGATGGAGAAAGTCCATTTTCTTCCTCTGCTATTATTTGACTCTGTGTGTGTGTGTGTGTGTGTGTGTGTGTGTGTGTGTGTGTGTGTGTGTGTGTGTGTGTGTGTGTGTGTGTGTGTGTGTGTGTGTGTGTGTGTGTGTGTGTGTGTGTGTGTGTGTGTGTGTGTGTGTGTGTGTGTGTTTCCCTCCAGGTGGTGGGCATGGACACTGATCAAAGGACTCTCTCCAGAGGAAGCCCTGCAGGTGAGGGCCAAGGTAGCCAGTCTGGAGGCTCTGAAAGGACACAGGGCCGACCTGGGCCTGCAGAGAGCCTGGGAAGGAAACTACCTGGTGAGTAGAGGAGGGATGGATGGAAACGTGGGTGGAAGAAGAAGAAGAAGAGGGGTGCAGGCTTCATCATTCAGAGAGAGAGAGAGACCGAGAGAGAGAGACCGAGAGAGAGAGAACTAAACTAAACACAGTAATATAAGAAAAGAGAGAGAGAAAGACAAAGGATGCAGAATAAATGAGAAGCTACATATGACATCATCACATATCATATGAAGACCTTTTTTCTGGATTGAACTGGTTGGATGTTTAATTTAGTCCAGTATTAAAGTAATTCAATATAAGTTTCTACAGAATTTGGCACCAGATGTTTTATGCACGTTAAAATGTGTAAAATTGTACCCTGTAAGACTTCCTTTAGGCAGTTTTCCACACTGCAAAAATGAAAATAACTTAAGATATGAAGGTTTTTAATGAAAGTGTACAAGGCAAACTGAAGCAGAATCAGAGCTGTATGCATTTTCAATTCATCAACAGAGAGAAAACTAAACTAAAGACAGTAATAGAGGATGCAGCATTAATGAGAAACCACATGTCATATGAGGATTTCCAGTATATTAGGTAGACATTAATGAATGACCAGTACTACTAATCCAGTATACCTCGTTAGTTATTCTGGATTGAACTGGTTTGATGTCTTTGGAAGTTTATTTATATGTGAATGAATTCAATGAAATCGCCATTAACAGTTCATTTAGTCCATTATGACTTTATTAAGGTCAGTAATTCAATAAGTTGGGTTTATATATTTATACATTTAAGTGTCATAAGTGTCTGCAGAAATTTGGCACCAGATGTTTTTATGCAATTAAGTGAAAAAATTGTAAAAGCATTTTCCACACTGCCAATGGAAATAAAAATACCTTATAAGATATTCAGGTTTTTAATAAAAGTGTTAAAGGCAAACTGAAGCAGAGTCAGAGCTACATGCATTTACTATATATCAAGAGAGAGAAAACTAAACTAAAGACAGTACTATAGTAAAAAAGAGAGAAAGACAAAGGATGCAGCATTAATGAGAAGCTTCATATCATTGGAAGTTTATTTATATATGAATGAATTCAATGAAATCAACATTAACAGTGAATTTAGTCCATTCCTAATGTCATTAATTCAATAAGTTGGGTTTATATGTATATTTATACATTTAAGTGTCATAAGTGTCTATAGAAATTTGGCACCAGATGTTTTATGCAAGTTAAATTTTGTAAAATAGCATGATCTAAGACTTCCTTTAGGCATTTTCCACACTGCATAAATGAAAATAACTAAAGACATTAAGGTTTTTAATAAAAGTGTAAAAGGCGAACTGAAGCAGAATCAGAGCTACATGCATTTTTAATACAACATGACTTTAAATGTTTTTTTAATTGTAAACTTATCTTTCTTTCTGTCACTAAAAAGCAAACTAGAGACTGGACTTGTAAAATAGTTTATAATGAGTTGAACTTTTACTTTGTCAACTTGTCCCTGAATCTGAATCTGAGTTTGTACAAGATGAAGATGTATTTAATCTGACCTCCTGTAAGGGTCAAATACGTCTCTGAATTCGTCTTTCTTCTTGTTCTTTTGTGTCCTATAGAAGCGAGACAGCCCTGACACAGCGTCCTCCTTCACATTAGTCTCCAGCGAGCTGCAGCGGAAGGACAAATTCATGAGAGTCCTTTTCTCCGGCAACGTGCGCAAGGTACTTGAACACACCTCCAACCCAAACGCTCCTCCACCTACAACATGTGTCTGACTGTAACCTTCACATAAACACAGCTGCTTCTGTTTAGTGCATCATCTCCCTGCAGGGGCGTGTGTGTAGGTGTGTAGGTGTGTGTAGGTGTGTGTAGGTGTGTGTGTGTGTGTGTGTGTGTGTGTGTGTGTGTGTGTGTGTGTGACGACCATAGCCTGTATAAAAGAAATGGACGTAACATCCGAGGCGTCACCCATTGGTTTGTGGACTGCTGCTCGGAAGTCAATAGTTTCGTATCTAGGCAGCGCCATCTTGAAAATTTTGGGAAAAATAAAAACATGGATTCTACTTATATGGGCATGAGGCGGGGCCATGGGCAGAGCGGGGAGGTTGCTATGGATGCGAGGGCTGGATCTCGAGGACATTGGTCAATCAACCTGTCAATCAGGACGTAGCCACGCCCTAATGCATACCCTGCTTTATCGTCAAATATAAAATCAGGGAGGCCAAAATGTCCCAAATGAACATCATACTGCATTGAAGAAGGCTTTAAACTAGCGATTGAGACCATAAACACATTTTGAAAACGTTTACTGAGGTTAGAAATCAAGTGAGAAGTTGGTGAATTCTCCATTGACTTGTATAGAGACTGTCGCCCCCTGGTGGCCTTTTGATAGAATGCAGTTCTAAGTTACTTCCTGGTTGGCCTCATTTCAGAGGACCAGAACTCCCCGCCTGTGTGTGATGACTAATGATGAGGAGCTTTGTGTTTCCCCAGATTAACCGTTTCCACAAGTCGGAGGACCGAGCCGTGCTGATCACTGATCGCCACCTGTACAAGATGGATCCTCTGAAGCAGTACAAGCCCATGAAGAGCATCCCTCTCTACAACGTAAGACACACACACACACACACACACACACACACACACACACACACACAGACACACACACACACTAGGGCTGCTCGATTATGGAAAAAAATCATAATCACGATCATTAAACGATTTTTTTTAACCCTCCTGTCGTCCTCCCGGGTCAAATTGACCCCGTCTCTTTTGACTGTTCTTCTTTCCTTCCTTCCTTCCTCCCTCTTTCTTTAATTTTTCTTTCCTTCTTCCCCTCCTTCCATACTTCTTTCCTCACTTCCTTCCTCCTTCCTTCCTCCCTCCCTCCTTTCCTTCCTCCTTCCTCCCTCCTTTCCTTCCTTCCTCCGTCCTTCCTTACTCCTTTCCTTCCTCGCTTCCTTCCTTTATTCCTCCTTTCCTTCCTTCCTTCCTCCCTCCCTCTCTCCCTCCCTACTCTTTTACTTCCTTCCTTCCTTCTCTCCTTACTTCGTTCCTCCCTCCCTCCTTCCTCCTTTCCTTCCTCCCTCCCTACTCCTTTCCTTCCTTCCTTCCTTCCTTCCTTCCATTGTATGTCCAATAATCCAAAACCTAAATATAAATAAATATAAAGATAATAAGTTCAGTATTATACAGACAACAGCAGAAAATACTGATATCTAAGAAGTTTGGGCGAGTGAATATGTGGCTAGAAAATATGATTTAAGCGATTAAAGATAAAAAAGAAAGCAGGTTGGGTTAATTGGCGACTCTATAATTGGTCTGTTAGTGTGAATCTGAGCGTGACTCATTAAATATCTGATTGGCTGACGAGTAGCACCCCGCCTTTTCACCCCATGTCAGCTGAGATTTGCCCCCCCATCTCCCCCTCCCTCGCCCCTCTAGAGGATAAGCAATAAAAAAAAATAGGCTCATTATTATTAGACGCTTATGAAATAGCATTTTAGTGCATAGTTTGCAGCAGGATTGAAGATATCGGACCAATAAAAGCTGAGATCTGCTAGATGAGAGCGGTTTATTGCTTTTGAATGGAATTGAATTACATGTTACACAGTTGAACAGCCTCGTACATCACATTACAGCACGATAACACGCAAGTCTACTGTGAATATTACCTCAAAGTGATTATAAATTAATACAAAAACATGAATATAAGCTTTTGTTTCTGAGCCCATGTTAAATTACAGACACATTAAAGAGTCTTATTGTTCATATTTTACTGTTTTTATATCAGCTGTTGATTCACACAAGACATTTTTATTCATGATTTTATACACTAATGCAATTCAAGGTTCTTTATATATAATGTGCTAATAACATACAGATACTAATTAAAAGGATATAATACATAGAAATACTGAGACATAAATAGTAGTCAGGGCTTTTTATTCAATTCAGTAAGTTTTATTGGAGGAAGGAAGGGAGGGAGGGAGGGAGGGAGGGAGGTAGGATTGGAGTAAGGAAGGAAGGAAAGAAGGAAGGAATGGAGGGAAGGAGGGAGGAAGGTAGGAAGGAAGGAAGGAGGAAGGTTGGAAGGAAGGAAGCTAGGAAGGGAGGAAGGAAGGGAGGGAGGGAAGGAAGGAAGAAAGGAAGGGAGGGAAGGAGGGAGGAAGGAAGGAAGAAAGGAAGGAAGGAGGGAGAGAGGTAGGAAGGAAGAAAGGAAGGAAGCTAGGAAGGAAGAAAGGAAGGAAGGACAGATGGAGGGAACATTTACCCTTAGATCTTAGGAAGGAAGGAAGGAAGCTAGGAAGGAAGTTGGGAAGGAAGGAAGGAAGGAAGCTAGGAAGGAAGAAAGGAAGGAAGGACAGAAGGAGGGAACATTTACCCTAACAGCTGAAAACATTGGTTATAATTACATTACTATTATTACATTTTAAATAGAGGAACTAGTAATCTGTAACCTATTACGTTTCCATAGTAACCTTCCCAACGCTGTCTGGAAGTAGACTAACTACTAAATGTGCAGAGAAGCTGTAAAGAGTCATACAGTAAAAAAAAAAAAGAAAAAAGGGAGACAGAGATTAATTGTGAAGCAGTGTGAGATACACAGATGAGCAGAAGTAATTTAAACTCTATTCTAATTAACCGGTTTGATTCGGACTATACTGCAGCGAGCCGGCCCAGCGTAATTACCACGGCTACCTCATTATAAACCCTATATCAGACAACGAGCGCTCTCAAAGCCCACGCTAATGGAATAAAATAGACAAGTTTAATTATCGAAGGCCGAGTGCTGAGATCGGATTATGTTTTTACACTTCTTATTTTACTCTCTTTATTTTAGTTCAGATTTCTGAGTGTTTACTGAAGTTATTGAGTGTTTGTTAAAGGAGACACTGTTCTAATCCAGTGGCGGCTGCTGGTGTTTTTAAACAGGGGAAGCTCACTTTACATCTTCATCATAAAACTTGTCATATTGAAGCGAGGCAGTTACAAATAAAAGGAGTGTTTAATTGAGGCTGTTGTATGCTTCATCTATGCCATAGAACCACATCAACACACACACACAACAAGATTTTCAAAACTAGCCACTAGCCCGCACAGGACAAAGGGCCTTAAAGCAACACTTAACACCTCACCCACCCAGATAACAGAGCCCTATAGTAAAAACAGTCTTGGATATGTCATTGATGAGTAACAAGATTGATTTCCAGGGGGTTTTAGTTTTTTGTCCATGTGACTCTCAGAACCAAACTGGCACAAGTACCACATTGGACAAAAGTGTCCAACGTGTTTGATGCCATAAAAAAGGCATATTTGAGATTTTTTTTTTAATTTTGTTTTTGCATGTATCTTCTAATCCACTTCTCCTCTATTGATCCAAACCATTGATTTAATTAATGCAAATTGAATTTGGTTTGGGGGGATTATAACAGTCTTGGATATGTCATTGATGAGTAACAAGATTGATTTCTAGGTTGTTGTTTTGGTTTTTTTGGTGAACCTGACTGTCTGTGAGTGCTTTGGGACGGGGGCAGGGCTCGCAGCAGCACCCGCTGCTCGTTGAGGACAGAGTGATACGTGCTTTCATGTGATAGTCTCCAAAACATCAGAAAAACCCGCTAGATTTGTCGATAGTCGCCTTTGAGAAAAAAAAGTCGCCAATAAGAGTTGGAAAGTCGCCAGATTTATCGAGAAAGTCAAGCTACACTGGCAAAACTACACTCAGAAGAGTCAGCCTATCCAAAACTATCTATCAAGGGCTTTGAGCCCTATAAAACATTTCTTCCAATCATCGTACAGAAGCAGAGCGTCCGACCCCGCCCACTGCTCCATTGACCGTCAGAGACGCTCAGCGTCCAGGGGCGGGACGAGTTTGTCGCATTATCCAATGAGCGTCTTATCCTGGCTTGTCCCGCCCTAGCCCAAAACAGCTGTTGGGAGAAGCCTCATTGAACACCGTTGAAGCTCAGCGTCTGTGGCGGACTGCCAGTGTGTGATAGGGAAATCACGTCGGCAATAAACAGCTGGTTACAGGATGTCATAGTTGTAAAATTGAACGCATTCAAGTGCAGATTTGATGTAAATTATAATTTTAGTGTAAATTTAATATGACAGTTGTGACAATTTATTTGATGAAATTTTAGAGGAAGCTGAGCTTCCCTTGTTGTCTCAGAACAATCGCCCCTGCTCTAATCATTACTGAAGCACAATAGCTGGTGATAGTCTTCCACTTCCTGTCAAGTTTTTAGATTCAGAGTGGTTTTCCTGCAGCTGTGACAGAGAGGTGGCAGAGAGGTGACGGAGAGGTATTATCTCTGATTTCCCAGCAGCTTGTTATCCGATGGCAGGAAGTCAATATGCAAAAAAACACCTCTCACTCAGCTCTACAATTGGCTGGTTTTTAATTCATATTCACACTGTGATAGGTCCATTAACACACACAGCACATGAGGCTGTTTCCATGGCAGAAGCGGCCCATGTGTGTGTGTGTGTGTGTGTGTGTGTGTGTGTGTGTTTGTGTGTGTTGACTTCATGCTTGTTGTTTTTTTATGGGCACTGAAAAAAAAGGTAGATTTAAGATTGAATTTGGTTATTTTTCTGTCTTTTTATTTAAGGTGGTATTATCTTTTTAGTGACCTGGTCAAAAATAATAATGATACTGAGACACACACATCATTTTAAACCTCTATATCTAACTTTTAGTCCCAATGAAATGACTTCTACTTCCTTATAAAACAGAATATGTTCAATCTTAAATGGTGACATCATCCTGCATGAGTGTAAATAGTGCGTAAATTAAAAATTCAAGCATTCAAACCTTCATAAATCTTTAAACATCCTCCACAAATTGTGCATCTCTCTCTCTCTAACTGGTTTACACTTGCACTATATCCCACCTCTCTACTTCCTGTTTCAACAGGAAATACATAAAATCAAATATATAAGAGTGTCATTTCTTTAAAGATCTCTTACAGACATGTTTTTAAGACGTATACATACTTCCTTCCCTCCTTAAATAACATCTACTCCTTCTCCCTCAGTGAAACATCCAGAGTTATCTCACACTAGTCGGCATAAATTAAAAATTCAATCAATAAAACCTTCATAAATCTTTAAACATCCTTCAGATATTGCTATCTCATCCCTCCCTGCTCTATATCTAACCCCCAACTTCCTGTTTCAAACGAAGAAAGGAAGGAAAGAAGGAAGTACCGATGAAAGGGAGGATAAGAACACAGGAAGGAAAGACAGAAGAAAGGGAGGAAGGAAGGAAATAAGGAAGAAAGGGAGGAAGGAAGGAGATAAGGGAAAGAAAGAAAGACGGACAAAAGGAAGTAGGAAAGAAAGGTAGGAATGACAGACAGAGAGAAGGAAGGAAAGAAGGAAGTACAGATGGAAGGAAGGAAGGAAGGAAGGAGAAGAACACAGGAAGGACAGACAGAAGAAGGGAAGGGAGGGAGGAAGGAAGGAAATAAGAAGGGAAGGAAGGAACAACAGACAAAAGGAAGGAGGGAAGAATGGTAGGAAGGACAGACAGAAAGAAGAAAAGGAGGAAGGAAGGAAAAAAGTAAGGGAGGAAGGAAGGAAATAAGAAGAGAAAGAAGGAAAGACGGACATAAGGAAGTAGGGAAGAAAGGTAAGAAGGACAGACGGAAGAGAGGAAGGAAGGGAGGAAGGAAGGAAATAAGAAGGGAAAGAAGGAAAGACGGACATAAGGAGGTAGGGAGGAAAGGTAGGAAGGACAAACAGACAGAAAGAAGGAAGGAGAGAAGGAAGTACAAATGGAATGAAGGAAAAGAACACAGGAAGGAAAGTGGGCCGGTTTTGCACCCCTCAGCGGGCCGTTTCTGGCCCATGGGCCGCATGTTTGACACCCCTGGTCTAAATCATAGTTGAGTGGAAAACCCAGTCTCCCTTCTTTAATAAAACAATGACACGTAAAAGAACCAAAACTAAAAACCCTGCATACTGTAGATCAGCTGTCCTCAATTTATCATGTAGAAACATTGATAGAAACAAAGAGCAGGAATGTAATATATATGTAAATGTAAAACACACACACACCTGCAACAACACAACAACACAGGAAAGACAGACAGAAGAAAGGGAGGAAGGAAGGAAATAAGAAGGGAAGGAAGGAACGACAGACAAAAGGAAGTAGGGAAGAAAGGTAGGAAGGACAGACAGAAAGAAGGAAGGAAGAAAAGAAGGGAGGAAGGAAGGAAAGAAGGAAGGGAGGAAGGAAGAATGGGAGGAAGGAAATAAGAAGGGAAAGAAGGAAGAACAGAAGGAAGGAAAGAAGGAAGTACAGATGGAAGGAAGGAAGGAAGGGAGGCAGGAAGAACAGAAGGAAGAAAGTGAGGAAGGAATGAAGAAAGGAAGGAAAGAAGGAAGTACAGATGGAAGGAAGGAAAACAACACAGGAAGGAAAGACAGAAGAAAGGGAGGAAGGAAAGAAGGGGGGAATGAAGGAACGACAGACAAAAGGAAGTAGGGAAGAAAGGTAGGAAGGACAGACAGAAAGGAGGAAGGGAGGAAGGAAAGAAGGAAGTACAGATGGAAGGAAGGAAAAGAACACAGGAAGGAAATACAGAAGGAAGGAAGGAAGGAAGGGAGACAGGAAGAACATAAGGAAGGAAAGAAGGAAGTACAGATGGACGGAACGAAGGGAAAGAACACAGGAAGGAAAGTGCACCCTTCAGCGGGCCGCTTCTGGCCCACGGGCCGCATGTTTGACACCTCTGGTCTAAATCGCAGTTGAGTGGAAAACAAAAATGAATGAATGAATAATGTGAAAGAAGCAAAACTAAAAAACACCCTGCATACTGTAGATCAGTTGTACTCAATTTATCATCAGCATGAAGAAACATTGATAGAAACAAAGAGCAGGAATGTAATATATATGTAAATGTAAACACACACACACACACACACACACACACACACACACACACACACACACACACACACACACACACACACACCTGCACCACCCATCAGCTGCTGTCAGATGTTCCTCGCTGCCTCCACGGAAAGGTCAGCGAGCCGTCACCGTTAGGAAACATTGCATAGTTCATGAAGTGGTGAACACGAGGTTTCCTGTTGTGTCACCTGCAAGAAAACAAGAAAACCAAAACAGGAAATAAAAGAAACATTTTGATTAACATGTGAACTAGAGGTGTCAAGCATGAGGCTTGTGGGCCAGAAGCGGACCGCTGAGGGGTGCAATCTGGCCCACTTTCCTTCCTGTGTTCTTTTCCTTCCTTTCATTTGTACTTCCTTATTTTCTTCCTTTCTTCTTTCTGTCCTTCCTTCTTTTTGTCAGTCCTTCCTACCTTTCTTCCCTACTTCCTTTTGTCTCTTTCCTTCCTTCCCTTCTTATTTCCTTTCTTCCTTCCTCCCTTCCTTCTTTCGTTCCTTCCTCCCTTCTTTCCTTTCTTCTGTCTTTCCTTCCTGTGTTCTTTTCCTTCCTTCCATCTGTACTTCCTTCTTTCCTTCCTTTCTCCCTTTCTTCCTTCTGTTCTTCCTTCCTTCTGTCCTACCTCCCTTCCTTCCTTCTTTCCCTCCTTCCTCCCTTTCTTCCATCTGTCCTTCCTTCTTTCTGTCTGTCCTTCCTACCTTCCTTCCCTACTTCCTTTTGTCTGTCTTTCCTTCCTTCCTTCTTTCCCTCCTTCCTCCCTTTCTTCCGTCTGTCCTTCCTTCTTTATGTCTGTCCTTCCTACCTTCCTTCCCTACTTCCTTTTGTCTGTCTTTCCTTCCTTCCCTTCTTATTTCCTTCCTTCCCTCCTTCCTTCCTTCCCTTCCTCCCTCCCTCCCTCCCTCCCTCCTTCCTTCCTTCCTTCCTTCCTTCCTTCCTCCCTTCTTTCCTTCTTTCCTTCCTTCCCTCCATCTTTTTAATGATCCGGCCCACATGAGATCAAATTGTATGTGGCCCTTGAATGAAAATGAGTTTGACTCCTCTGTTGTTGTAATACATTAATCTCTGAAAGGGGGATACGAGTGGAAATGAGTGAGATGTGAAAGCCTGTGTGGAGTGACATCAGTGACAAGACACCCACCTCTCCCCCTCTCCTCCCTCCCCCTCGTCCTCCCCCTCCTCACCCTCGATGTTCAATCTGACAAAAGTGACAGCAGGGGAATTAGAGAGCTCAGAGACGGGAGATGGACACCCCCAAAAAGACGACAGATCGCTGCATCTGGATGGGAAATGGGAAGGGGAGAGATTGAGTTGAGACAGATGGTGGCAGAGAGAGAGCAGAGAGATTTTTAGTTATTGTTTATTCAGAGATCTTTCAAACACACACACAAACACACACACACACACACACACACACACACACACACACACACACACACACACACACACACACACAAACACACTGAGTTAATAGATGAGGCTCAGGCCTATAAACAAGGCATATATGGAGCTATCAGTGTAGTAGTAAGACGAGGTTTGCAGCTTTTACACATCAACAGTGCACATTAATGTCAGTGTAAAGTAAGAATAAATATGTGTTCTGAGTTTGACATACCACAGAAAAGTGTGTTGTTAACCACCCTGCCAAATTTGAATGATTAAAAAAATCGCCAAATATATGAAATTAGGCTTCAAAGTTAAAAATCAGCGTCTTTCTCTGCTCCCAAACGCTGAGTCCGCTGAAGCCCCGCCCCCTACCAAGTGTCACCTGTCAATCATAGTCACCACCTCTAGCAGAAACATAGACGCTACATCTGAGAGCTTTCTGCTGCTAACTCAGCTGCTAGCTCGGCGGCTAACTCGTCTGCTAGCTCAGCGGCTAACTCAGCAGCTAACTCAGCTAACTGGCTAACTGTAGACTGTAGTAGTAGTAGTGTGTACTGAATGTATTTATACCTCTACAGCAGCAGGGACGGGTTTATGCTAATCACTAAATCCTGAACACAGAAATCTTGAAACACAGTTTGTGAAGCCTAGCTCCACAATTCAAATCTAAATGGTTGAAATGCGTTTTACACTTTTTTTAGAAATACATTTATGACCTATTTAATGTGTTTAGAAGAAAATGTCTGAATTCACTTTAAAGAACCGTCTTTAAATATACCCCCCCCCCTCCTTTTTCACCATGAAACAAATATTTTATGTCCATATTTTTTAATCCAAACAATTGAGATTATGTTTTATTCTTAAAGGAAAATGTTGTAGATCAGCAAATCCCATGAAAAGACTTAAAAGCAACAATGAGCTGGTGTTATCTGTGTATCCAAAAAGCCTGATAAGTTCAAAAACTAAACTATTAAAAGCACATCAAGTGAGACACACACTGTTTTTTTGTCATTACCATTACCGTTTATTTTTTGATCCAATCCCACTTTAAACCTTCCTGCTGCCAGAAATACTCACTCAGAACAAGATTATGTTAATCCTCTGCTCAAAATTGTTCCAGACTAATGCGCGATTTACTCCTGTTTGAGTAACGTTTGCTAAAAAGTGCAGCGCCAAGTTGTTTTTAGGAGAGTCCTGAGCCTTTCTTAATGAAATAACATCATGCATCTGTGACCAGTTTAGAAGATTTACATCCTCAGTGTGGAACAAATGAGACAGGACAGAGACAAACTGACACATGTTTTATATATTGTGATATAATATATATGATATATTGCATGTGTGGACATATATGCATGCACACTCATGTATCTGCAGGTCACATTATATAAGCTAAAGCTCTCCTTAGCCACCAATCTAGACACACATGAACCAATCCAATTAGCCCAAAATAAAAATACACATATTGGAGAATACACATAAGCTCACAGGACAAGCTAACAGTGTCTTGTTAGAGTAATATTTGTTAAAAACTGCAGCACCAAGCTGTTTTATGAGAGTCCAGAGCCTTTTTTATGAAATGAGATTATATATTTGTGACTAGTTTATAAGATATGCATCCTTAGTGTGGAACAATTAAGCCTGAATAGAGGAGTCATAAAGTATTGAAATACAAACTAACAGATTTCTTCAACATTGTGATATAATATATACAACATACTGCATACTGCAACTACTGTATGGACATATATGCATGCACACTCATGTATCTAGAGGTCATATTATATAAGCTAAAGCTCTCCTTAGCTGCCAATCTAGACACACATGAACCAATCCAATTATCCCAAAATAAAAATACACATATTGGAGAATACAAATAAGCTCACAGGACAAGCAGAGAGTGTCTTGTTAGAGTCATATTTGCTAAAAAACTGCAGCACCAAGCTGTTTTATGAGAGTCCAGAGCCTTTTTTATGAAATGACACTATATATTTGTGACCAATTTATAAGATTACCATCCTCAGTGTTGAACAAATGACACTTGAGCACCAGAGGCAGCAGGATAAACTATCAAACTAACACATTTTCTTTTAGTTGTGATATAATGTATGTAACATATCTCATATACGGACATACATGCATTCACACTCATGATTTGTCATGTAAATATAAACATAAGCTCTGCCAGGCTGCCAGTCTAGACTCCTAACCTAATCTAATTACCCCCCAAATATATATCAGAAAATATAAAATAAGACATTCCTTTATTAGTCCCACAGTGGGGAAATGTACAGACACTTTTACAGCAGCAAAAATAGAAATAGAGCATCAATAAAGAACAATAAATAAGTAAGTGCACAAGCAGTTTTAAAAAGAAATAGAGTAATATTGGTGTTGAATGATAATATCTCTGAGTCATATTTTAAAGTGGAATAAAAAAGATATATATTTCACAGTTGAAGTGAAAGTAATAGTTTATCTGAAATACTGATATTGCAGTATCAACAGTAGTGTTTATGGACCCCAGGAAGAGTAGCTGTTGCCTAGGTAACAGCTAATGGGGATCCAAATAAACTAAACTAAACTAGTGTATATTAAAAAAGTGTTAAAAGTGTAAAATGTTAGGAGTGATATTGCTCCTTCACACTGATATATAATACAAACTCACACATTTTTGGTCCTTTCATGATATTTTTTGAAACTCATACATGTAATAGTTTATTTTAACAGCCGCTTTAACCCTTTATAGGACACTCATTGAAAGGAAGGGAGGAAGGAAGGAAGGAAGGATGGATGGAAGGAAGGATAGAGGGAAGGAAGGAAGGAGCGAAAGGAAGGAGGGAGGAAGGAAAGGAAGGAAGGATGGAGGAAAGAAGGAAGGAAGGAAGGTGGGGGGAGGAAAGAAAGAGAGAAGGAGGGAGGGAGGAAGGGAAGAAAGAAGGAAGGAAGAAGAAAGGGGGATGGAGGAAGGAAAGAAGGAAGGGAGGAGAGAAGGAGGGAGGGAGGAAGAACAGATGGAAGGAAGGAAGGGAGGAGAGAAGGAGGGAGGGAGGGAGGAAGGACAGATGGAAGGATAGAAAGGAAGGAAGGATGGAGGAAATAAGGAACGAGGGAGGGAGAAAGGAAAAGAGGAAGGGAAGAAAGAAGGTAGGCAGGGAGGAAGGGAGGAAGGAAGGAAG
>NW_026518701.1:0-19173 GCF_027409825.1 Scomber japonicus | reverse complement strand
ATGAGCGCCGGATTGTAGCAGAGCATCTATCTCTCTCTCTCTCTCTCTCTCTCTCTCTCTCTCTCTCCTCTCTCTCTCTCTCTCTCTATCCATCTATCTATCTCTCTCTCTCTTTCTACCTATCTATCTAGCTATCTAGCTATCTCTCTCTCTATCTCTCTATCTATCTATCTCTCTATCTCTATCACTCTCTCTCTCTCTCTCTATACATATATATCCTTCCTTCACTCTGTCCGTCCAGAGCTGCTGCTGCTGTGTGTTTGGGACAGTCGCTGCAGTCACTGGTGCAATCTGTTCATCCCACTTAACCTCATTTCTCTCTTGTTGCGTGTTCTCTCTCGCTCTCACGCTCTCTCTCTCTCTCTCTCTCTCTCTCTCTTTCCCTCTCTTTCTCTCCTCCATGTTACTCAATCATCAGATTACAGGATGCTCTCACTCTCTCACCCTTTTTTTCTATCCTATGCTTCTCGGTGAAGGAGTGTGGAAAGGCAGCGTTCAGCAGCTTGCATTATATTCTGCTCAGATAAATAACAACAGCAGAGAGAGAGAGAGAGAGAGTGAGAGAGAGATGGAGAGAGAGAGAGAGAGAGAGAGAGAGAGAGAGAGAGACAGAGAGAGACAGAGATAGAGAGAGAGACAGAGCTATAAGTAACCTTTCCTTCCTTCCTTCCTTCCTTCCTCCCTCCCTCCCTCCTTACACCTTCCTTCCTTCCTTCCTTCCTTCCTTCTCTCCTAAATTCCTCCCTCTTTTTGTCCTTACTACTTTCCTCCCTCTCTCCCTCCTTACTCCTTCCTTCCTTCCTCCCTCCCTCCTTACACCTTCATTCCTTCCTTCCTTCCTTCCTTCTCTCTTCATCCTTCCTCCTTTCCTCCCTCCCTCCTTATTCCCTTTCTTCCTTCCTTCCTTCCTTCCTTCCTTCCTTCCTCCTGTCCTTCCTCCTGTCCTTCTTTCTGTCCTTCCTTGACCTGAGGACAACAGGAGGGTTAAGGAGTCATTTATTTTCTCAAATAATCGACTAATTATAGTTTATTTTAATTTCCAGGGTTACAGTGACTTTTTCCACATAGCTTCTTTTGTCCAGACGCTCAGTTTGCCGCCACGTACGACGAGGAAAATAGGAAGAAGCTGGAACCAGATGAACTGATTGAAAACATCGGACATCTCAGTTGATTGACTCATCCATCAAATCCACTAATTGCTTCATCTCTTATATCTTGCGGTGGTCGTAAATGTCTTGAGAATCAGTCGAGTTGAAGTGTTTATGGATAGAGTAACCAGAGAGGAATGTCTGTGTTTGGCTTATCCTGGAAATTACGCACCTGATAAATGAGAGTGTTCGTTCATCACACTGATATAAAAACTAAAAAACTAAAAATCATCTGTGCTGCTCATCAGTTTCCTTTCCAGAGCTAACAGAGTCTACAGCAGAGAAGTTCACGTATTAACCTTTAATTTCTAGAAGGTTTATTGGACTTTAGATAGGGAAGGAAGAAGGGAGGAGGGAAGGAAGGAAGAAGGAAAGAAAGGAGGGAGGAAGGAAGGAAAGGAAGGAGGGAGGGAGGAAGGAAGGATGGAAGAGAGGAAGGGAAGAAGGAAGGGAAAGGAGGAAGGAAGGGAGGAAGAAGGAAGGAAAGGAGGGAGGAAGGAAGGGAGGAAGAAGGAAGGAAAGGACATTCTGTCAGTCCCTTCCTTTCTTCCTTCCTTTCTTTCTTCCTTCCTTCCATCTTTCCTTTATCCCTTTCTTCCTTCCTTCATTCAGTCCGTCCTTTCCTTTCGTCCTTCCTTCCTTCCTTTCTTCCTTTCCTTCATTCAGTCCGTCCTTCCTTTCGTCCTTCCTTCCTTCCATCTTTCCTTCATCCCTTTATTCTGTCCGTCCTTTTTCTTTCTTCCATCCTTTCTTCCTTCCTTCCTTCCAACCTTCATACTGGCCCTCCTTCTTTCCTTCATCCCTTTCCTTCCTTCCTGTCTTATTTTCCTTCCTTCCTTCCTTCTTTCCTTCATCCCTTTCTTTCCTTCCTGTCTTCTTTTCATTCGTTCGTTCCTTCCATCTTTTTAATGGTCCGGCCCACATGAGCTCATATTGGGCCGTATGTGGCCCTTGATTGAAAATGAGTTTGACACCCCTGGTCTCCAGTATCTCTGACTCTTCTACATTTTATCTCGAGCTCACACTATATTTCATTAAATTGCACAAACATGAGCAACACCCTAACCCTAACCCCCCCTCCCCTTTCTGAGGAGATTTGATAAAGCTGTGGATCAGTAGCTATCAGCAGCTGGCGAAACATCTGTCTTTCCAAACTGGCTATTTCTGTCCTCGACCCTGATTTGCACTCGGCACAGAAACAACCGGATCATATAGAAACAAGTAAAAGCTTGTTCTTGCTTTTTAGGCAAATTCTTCAAGCTACTACGTTACATAACGATCATTTTACTGTCACGCTGCTTCATTAACTAGAGGTTTTACTCACCGCTACCTCTTTTAACCCTCCTGTCGTCCTCCCGGGTCAAATTGACCCCGTCTCTTTTGACCTTCCTTCCTCCCTCTTTCTTTAATTTTTCCTTTGTGCTTCCCTTCCTTCTATACTTCTTTCCTCACTTCCTTCCATCCTTCCTTGCTTCTTTCCTTCCTCCCTCCCTCCTTCCTTCCTTCCTTCATCCTTCCTTCCTCCCTCCCTCCCTCCCTCCTTGTTTCCTCCCTCCCTCCTACCTTCCTTCCTTCTTTCCTCCGTCCTTCCTCCTTTCCTTCCTTCATCCTTCTTCCTCCCTCATTTCCTTCCTTCGTCCTCCCTTCCTTACTCCTTTCCTTCCTTCATCCTCCCTTCCTTCCTCCTTCCTTCCTCCCTCATTTCCTTTCTTCTTCCTCCTTCCCTTCCTTCCTCCCTCATTTCCTTCCTTCTTCCTCCTTTCTTTCCTTCCTTCTTCCTTCCTCCCTCCTTTCCTTCCTTCATCCTCCCTTCCTTCCTCCTTTCCTTCCTTCCTTCTTCCTCCCTTCCTTCCTTGACTCGAGGACAACAGGAGGGTTAAATCAAATCTGGGTGTGAGGCAGCCGACGGTAGAGGAAGCTAATACAACGTGGGAGATATAACTCAGTGTTTTTGGCATCCTGCTGGTTAGAGGAACGGCAAAATACAATGACCGACGGAACCGTGTCGGATCGGAAAAAACGAACGCATGGGTTAAACCCGCAGTGGTAGTTCAAGAGGGCATGTTGCTCCAGCCAGCTATAGTGGTTTTAGCTTTTAGCTTAGCAAACAAGCTAATTAAAGAGCTGCTAATTGTCTAATAGGATACAGGTTTCAATCCTACTGTAGCTGTCACTACAAAGAGATTAAAAGTATTTATAAGTCAGATGAGAGCTTCATACTGGGTAGAGCAGCAGATTGGATTTCTTCTGTTTGTTTTTGTGATTATTTTATTTATGTTACACGTTACAGTACAGCGCCTTCTGGAAAATACAGCTGCTAAATAAACTATTACAGTCTTTCTTTAAGCTGTCGTGTAACAGAGTAAGACGTCTTAAATAAACACAGGTGGAAAATGTGGGCAAAGGAAACACCTCTGAGTCACGGTGAAAAGAGGTCAGATCTGAATTACAGGCCAACAAAAGGACTCTGCAGTGAGGGTTGTAGCGAGTAGAGTATATATTTCCTCAGTATTCATTTAAAAGCAGGGTCTCTAATAATGGCTCGGGACCGGAGGAGCGTGGATAAACTCCTGATCCCTGTTATATAATTTATAGATAGTAGTTACCCGGCTGTAACTCAAGTCCTATGAGTCTAAGTCCTTCATTCATTCTGCTATAAGGCTGCTGAATGCAGCCTCTTCTTTCTTTAATTTTGCCTTTGTTCTTCCCCTCCTTCTATACTTCTTTCCTCACTTCCTTCCATCCTTCCTTGTTTCTTTCCTTCCTTCCTCCCTCCCTCCTTACCTTCCTTTCTTCCTTCCTTACTACTTTCCTTCCTTCCTTCCTCCCTCCCTCCTTACTCCTTTACTTCTTTCCTCACTTCCCCACTCCTTTCCTTCCTCCCTCCCTCCTTACTCCTTTACTTCTTTCCTCACTTCCTTACTCCTTTCCTTCTTCCCTCCCTCCTTACTCCTTTCCTTCCTTCCTCCCTCCTTACTGCTTTCCTTCCTTCCTTCCTCCGTCCTTACTCCTTTCCTTCCCCCCTCCCTTCCTTCTGTCCTTACATCCTTCCTCCCTCCCTCCTTCCTTCTTTCCTTCCTTCCTTCCTTGACCTGAGGACAACAGGAGGGTTAAACTTGTGTGGACTGGATAGGCTGTATACCTGTCATAATAATAACCTAAATCAGCATCGTGTCTATATATGGACTTATTGTATCATGCATGGACATGACCTTTGACCTCAGTATTGCCACACTTCACATTAGCAGCTAACAGGCTATTCATGTCACATTGGCTAAGTGAGTAGTGTCCTCTATTCCTCACTGACTCTCTAATCCCCCCTTACATTATTATGCTATTATTATTATTATATCAGTGATATAAAATAATCTTCACATGACAATAATATCATTTATCGTGATTATTTCTGAGACAATATCAAATAAAAGTAGTTAACCTAGACTGTGGTACTAAATCGCCCTTCTGTGATAAATAAACCTGTCTGAATCTGCATCTGAGTATTTCAATGATATTGATAGCAGTGATACTACATGAGCACGGGTTACCAGGGTAACCAGGCTAACTTGGCCCAGCCACAGGCATACATCCATGAGGATACTACCCACATGCTGCAGCTAAGCGGTGAGCTGCCAAAACATTCCCAGCGGAGCTCAAGTGCTAGAATTATTGTTCTGCATGTCGGAGTCGGAGAAAGTGGATTAATGAAAAGGAGGAAGGAAGAAGGAAGGATGGAGGAAAGCAGGAAGGAAGGTAGGGGAAAGGAAAGAAGGAAAGAAAGAGAAGGAGGGAGAAAGGAAAAGAGGAAGGCAAGAAGGATAGAGGAAAGAAGGAAGGGAGGAAGAAAGGAAGGGAGGAAGAAGGAAGGAAATGAGGGAGGAAGAAGGAAGGAAGGAAAGGAGGGAGGAAGAAGGAAGGAAAGAGGGGAGGGGAAATAAAGGCCTCTCTCTAATATAAGCCTGCTTCCAATAAAGGCCTGGTGCTCTCTACAGCGGAGGTAAGTGAATGTGAGGAAAGCAGTAATTCACTCGGCCGACAGCAGTGAAGCAGCTATCGGCCCCATTATGTAATTTGAGTATAAAATCCTTTCAGAATAAAAGCGTGAACGAGGCGTAGGCGTCGCCGCCCACCGACCAGAAGAGAGAAGAAGAAGAAGTCTTTGGCAGAGATGCACAGTGAGGAGCTCGCAGTTTGTTCTCGACTCTCTCGGGCAAACAAAGCTCACATTTGTTTTACACTTAATTCCTGCTGTCAGATTTTTTTTTTTTTTTTTTTTTTTTTTAAGTGCAAGCGTTTGAGCAATAGCGCCGAATATAATTCAAGCGCTGTCACAACACGCTCCAAAGCAAACAAACTTTATAGAAACATCTGAAAACACCCTTACTTCCTTTCCCTGTTTCCTCTCCCCCACCTTCCTTCCTTCTTCCTTCCTTCCTTTCCTACCTCCTTTCCTTCCTTCTTTCCTCTATCCTTCTGACCTTCCTCTTTTCCTTTCTCCCTCCTTCTCTTTCTTTCCTTCTTTCCTCCGTCCTTCCTTCCTTTCCTACCTCCTTTCCTTCTTCCTCCCTCCCTTCCTTCCTCCCCTCTTTCCTTCCTTCTTCCTCCATTCCTTCCTCCCCTCTTTACTTAATTCTCCCTCCCTTCCTTCCTTCTTTCCTCCGTCCTTCCTTCCTTTCCTACCTCCTTTCCTTCTTCCTCCCTCCCTTCCTTCCTCCCCTCTTTCCTTCCTTCTTCCTCCCTTCCTTCCTCCCCTCTTTACTTAATTCTCCCTCCCTTCCTTCCTTCTTTCCTCCGTCCTTCCTTCCTTTCCTACCTCCTTTCCTTCTTCCTCCCTCCCTTCCTTCCTCCCCTCTTTCCTTCCTTCTTCCTCCCTCCTTTCCTGTGCAAGCGTTTGAGCAATAGCGCCGAATATAATTCAAGCGCTGTCACAACCCGCTCCAAAGCAAACAAACTTTATAGAAACATCTGAAAACACTCTCTCGATATTAAAAAAGGCAAATAGTTTGACTTCTGATGACGAGATGAGTGTTAAGTGTTATATTTTGTCTTATCCATTATCCTTCGTTTTGACTGTTCCTTCTTTCCTCCCTTACTTCCTTCCTCCCTCCCTCATTCTTTCTTTCCCTCTTTCCTCTCCCCTACCTTTCTTCCTTCTTTCCTCTAACCTCCCTTCCTTTCCTGCCTCCCTTCCTTCCTTCTTTCCTTCCTTCCTTTCTTTTTTCTTTCCTCTATCCTTCTTGCCTTCCTCTTGTCCTTTCTCCCTCCTCTCTTTCTTTCCTTTCTTCCTCCGTCTTTCCTACCTTTCCTACCTCCTTTCCTTCTTCCTCCCTTCCTTCTTTCCTCCGTCCTTTCTTCCTTTCCTACCTCCTTTCCTTCCTTCTTCTTCCTTCCTTTCCTTTCTTCCTTCTTCCTCCCTCCCTCCTTTCCTTCCTCCCCTCTTTCTTTCCTTCTTCCCCCCCCTTCTTTCCTTCCTTCCCTCTTTCCGTCCTTCTTCCTCCGTCCTTTCCTTTCTTCCTTCTTCCTCCCTTTCTCCTTTCCTTTCCTTCCTTCTTCCTCCCTCCTTTCCTTTCTTTCCTTCTTCCTCCCTCCCTCCTTTCCTTCCTTCTTCCTCCTTTCCTTCCTCCCCTCTTTCCTACCTCCTTCCTCCCTTCCTTCCTCCCTTCCTTCCTTCTTTCCTCTGTCCTTCCTTCCTTCCTTCCTTGACACAAGGACAACAGGAGGGTTAAAGAGGATGCACGCCGTTTTACATCCTGTCTCTTTAAAGCCAAACAGTAATATCAGGATTTCACTTCTTTTTCTTATTCGTTACTCAAAATAGAAACTTGTAATATATATATTAACACATTTTTAAGCCCAAATCTGATCTGAAATACGTAGCATTGGGGTAATTCTGGCATATTTATAGAAATGCTTATTAATCTGCTCTGTCCCTAACGACTAAACTAAACCTTAGCAACAAAGGCTACTGAACAGATGGCTATTTGTGGGCATGTTTGAACAATCTGACACCATCACGAGGAGGAAGTCGAGGTAACTCTGCAAACAAGGCCTGCAGGAAGCCTTTTCAAGTGTCTGCTACTACTGTATGATCACGTTTAACATAGATAATCCAACATTATAAGAGTGTGCAAACAAGAGAAACTAACAAAAAGCATGTCATGTCGCCTTTAGCAATCACTCAAGGCCTTTGTGTTTCAATGCAAATGGAAAGACAGAGAGAGAGAGTATAGAACATACAGTGCTTCAGTAGTAATAGTCGTGGGCGTTAGGGCTACAAATAGCAATGCGTTGGTGGGGGCGCGTTGCTACAGGTAAGAAGATGAAACGTGACTGGAGATGTTTGAGTTAAAGATCTGTTAGTCTTATGTTTAATCTGATGTTAAAATGCTGCAAAGAGACAAACTGTTAATGTATTAACATGAGAGAGGAGTGAAAAAATGATTTTAGGGCATTTTGATGTCTGTATTTTGGCTTGAATCTGGGTTTTTTTTTTACATGGAGGAAGGAGGGAAGAAGGAAAGAAGGAGGGAGGAAGGAAGGAGGGATGGAGGAAAGAAGGAGGGAAAGAAGGAGGAAGGAATGAAGAAGGAAGGAGGAAGGAAGGAGGGAAGGAAGAAGGAAGGAAGGAAAGGAGGGAGGAAGGAAGGAAGGAAGGAAAGGAGGGAGGAAGGAAGGGATGAAGGAAGGAAGGAAAGGAGGGAGGAAGTAAGGAGGGAAGGAAGGAAAGAAAGGAGGGAGGAAGAAGGGATGGAGGGATGGAGGAAGGAAGGGATGAAGGAAGGAAAAGAGGGAGGAAGGAAGGGATGAAGGAAGGAAAAGAGGAAAGAAGAAAGGAAGGATGGAAGGAAGTGAGGAAAGAAGTATAGAAGGATGGGAAGAACGAAGGAAAAATTAAAGAAAGAGGAAGGAAGGAAAGAAGGAACAGTCAAAAGAGAGATGGGGTCAATTTGACCCGGGAGGACGACAGGAGGGTTAAATTATTTGGGTTCTGCCAAAGAAGAAAAAGAGCAGAGGACTTTTTGTTGCATATCTTTCCACAAAGCCACTTCAGTGAGAAAGGACTGTAGAGCACGATCGTTTGCAGCCACTAATAGTGAGAGGCTGACAGGCTAACGTTTCGACACTACTGTGCAAAAAAAAAAAAAAAAAAAAAAAAGCAGCAGCCCGATAGCCAATAGATGCATTTTTTAAACATGAATGGTTGAAGTGATGCTCAATTTGGTTAATTACATTCATCTCATACAAAGAGAAGAGATGCTAATTGCTCATTTCCATTTCCAACAAGACTCTTAATACAACTAATGCATTTAATGGAAAAACAAAAAAAAAATACTAAATGTAACCATAGCAACCCCTTCATGTTAAAAAGACATAGATGCAAGACAAAATATACGGTAGACATCAAAATGCCCTAAAATCTCTCATGTTATTACATTTAATAGAAAAACAGGTTAGAAATACAAAAAAAAATACTAAATGTAACCATAGCAACCCCTGACCAACACCTTCCTTCCTTCTTCCCTTCATTCCTTCCTCCTTCTTTCTTTCCTTCCTTCCTTCCTTCCTTCCTCCCTCCCTGTTTTCCTCCCTTCTTCCTTCCTCCCTCCTTTCATTCCTCCCTCCCTCCTTTCCTTTCCGTCCTTCCTCCCTTCCTCCATCCTCCTTTCCTCCCTTCCTTACTCCTTTCCTCCCTTCCTTCCTTCCTCCCTCCCTCCTTACTCCTTTCCTCCCTTCCTTACTCCTTTCCTCCCTCCCTTCCTTCCTCCCTCCCTCCTTCCTCCCTTCCTTCTCTCTTACTTCCTTCCTCCCTCCCTCCTTCCTCCCTCCCTTCTCTCTTACTTCCTTCTTCTCTCCCTCCTTACTCCTTTCTTTCCTTCTGTCCTTCCTTCTCTCCTCCCTTCCTTCCTTGACCTGAGGACAACAGGAGAGTTAAATGAAGGATGTGCTGTGCTTTTCGACGCAGCGCTGGTCTGAATGTGACCTCACACATCATAAATCTGGAGGTATTATTTACAATCCGGAGTGATTTACGATGAGTCAGCAGTTTGAGCGATTCACGCGGGGATACTTGAACGGCTCACGAGGCTCTGAGGCAGAGATCGAATGTGTAATCTGACTGCTTGATTGCTGCTCTGAAAAATGTCCCATAGCTCCATTTTAACCCTCCTGTCGTCCTCCCGGGTCAAATTGACCCCGTCTCTCTTTTGACTGTTTCTTCTTTCCTTCCTTTCTTTCTTCCTTCCTCCCTCTTTCTTTAATTTTTCCTTCCTTCCTCCCTCCTTATTCCTTTCCTTCTTTGCTCCCTCTTCCTTCCTCCTTTCCTTCCTTCCTCCCTCCTTTCCTCCCTCCCTCCTTACTCCTTTCTCTTTCCTTCCTTCCTTCTTCCCCTCCACCCTTCTTTCTTTGCTCCCTCCTCCTTCCTCCTTTCCTTCCTTCCTCCCTTCCTCCTTACTCCTTTCCTTCCTTCCTCCTTTCCTCCCTCCCTCCTTACTCCTTTCTCTTTCCTTCCTTCCTTCCTTCCTTCTTCCCCTCCACCCGTCTTTCTTTGCTCCCTCCTCCTTCCATCCTTCCTTCCTCCCTCCCTCCTTTCCTTCCTTCCTTCCTTCCTCCCTCCCTCCTTACTCCTTTCCTTCCTTCCACCTTTCCTCCTTCCCTCCCTCCTTACTCCTTTCTCTTTCCTTCCTTCTCTCCTAAATTCCTTCCTCTTTTCGTCCTTACTCCCTTCCTTCCTTCCTTCCTTTCCTTCCTTCCTCCTGTCCTTCTTTCTGTCCTTCCTTGACCTGAGGACAACAGGAGGGTTAAAGGGGTCAAGACCAGTACTACTTCCAACGCACCGATATATAAAAGTAGTTCTTTATACTACGAGTTTTGCTGGAGTCACGAACCCTCTTTTCTTTCCTTCTCTGTGGTTGAAATTGTCCCAGAAATCTTAAATCTGCTCTCCAGCTTCTTTTCTTTTCTTTTCTTTTTCTTTATTTTTATTACAACCTACCTCGCACATCTGGAGCTGGAACAGACGGCGCTCCTTCTCCATCTCCTCGGCGATCTCGGCCCCGGTGATCTCGGTGCGGATCATCCCGTGCTGCTTGGCGTGCTCCCGTTTCTCCTTCTCTATTTTTGTACTGCACACAGACAAGAAGACGACTTTACTTTCCTACCTCCTTTCCTTCCTTCTTCCTCCCTCCCTCCTTTCCTTCCTTCTTCCTCCATTCCTTCCTTCCTTCCTTTCCTTCCTTCTTTCCTCTGTCCTTCCTTCCTTTTCTACCTCCTTTCCTTCCTTCTTCCTCCCTCCTTTCCTTTCTTCCTTCTTCCTCCCTCCCTCCTTTCCTTCTTCCTCCCTCCTTTCCTTCCTCCCCTCTTTCCTTACTTCTTCCTCCCTTCCTGCCTACCTTCCTTCTTTCTTTCCTCTATCCTTCATGCCTTCCTCTTTTCCTTTCTCCATCCTTCTCTTTCTTTCCTCTTCCCTACCTTCCTTCCTTCTTTCCTCCATCCTTTCTTCCTTTCCTACCTCCTTTCCTTCTTCCTCCCTCCCTTCCTTCTTCCCCTCTTTCTTTCCTTCCTTCTTCCTCCCTCCTTTCCTTTCTTCTTTCTTCTTTCCTGTCCTTCCTTCCTTTCCTACCTCCTTTCCTTCATTCCTTCTTCCTCCCTGCCTTCCTTCTTCCTCCCTCCCTCCTAACCTTCCTTCCTTCTTCCTCCCTCCTTTCCTTCCTCTCCTCTTTCCTTTTTTCTTCCTCCTTCCTTTCCTTTCTTCCTTCTTCCTCCCTCCTTTCCTTCCTCCCCTCTTTCCTTTTTTCTTCCTCCTTCCTTTCCTTTCTTCCTTCTTCCTACCTCCCTCCTTTCCTTCCTTCCTTCTTCCTCCCTCCTTTCCTTTCTTCCTTCTTCCTCCCTCCCTCCTTTCCTTCCTCCCTCCTTTCCTTCCACCACTCTTTCCTTCTGTCCTTCCTTCTTCCTCCCTCCTTTCCTTCCTCCCCTCTTTCCTTCTGTCCTTCCTTCTTCCTCTCTCCTTGACTTTACTTGATCGGATGCATTTCTCTTTTTTTCCACTTTCACGTGTGTAATTTGAGCGTATAGCTTCTTCTGTGAAGCTCCAAACAACATCGACACACATTACCGACAGCGTTTGATCCATTATTCATCGCTCCATAACGAGTTGCATGCATGCTGAAAAAAAAAAAAACACAGTGACACAACATAACAGAAGACTTTAATTATACACTTACAACTTGGCTTCGTAGTCTTTCCATGCTTTGTCAAAGGGCTTCTTTATGTCCTGCAGAAACACAAGGGAACAAGCATCAGCAAACTACAAAGAGGTCACCATGGGGACGGAGTTATTTGCAGAATTGGATCGCTACCAGAGGGCCCCAGCGAATGCCTCACTTCGCTCAGGATTTATGCCCGGGATGGCCAGCTAGCGAGCGAGCGAGCGAGTGAGGGAGCGAGTGAGCGGCCACACCCCTCCTCGTACCCTCAACATTAAGAGTTCATGACCCAGTTACTCGCCACTCGACTTAAGCACTACACAAAAGGCGGTGTTTACCTTCTGCAAGATTTACAGTGGGATGTTTTAAAGTAGTTTTACTCCCCCATGCCTTCATCTTTCTAATCTCTTGTCTCTCTCTTTTTTTTTTACACTCGACATGCACACACACAGTAACCGAGAGATGAATAGAGAGATGTGCTGACGAGGCATCTATATCCCCCGAGTCGTGCCATGGAGGCATAGAGGAGGGGAGGAGGGGGCCGGAAGAGTTAAAAGAGAGAAAAGGGAAGGGGTGGGGTGGTGTGGGGGGAGCAGGAAGAGAAAGTTTTACAGTAAATCTTACCCCTTTCACGCCTTTTAAATCGCCTTTCAGCAGCGAGTCGAGAGTGAAGATCACATTGTGACTGAGGCTCTGGAGCTGGAAAAGGACACAGAGAAGAAGAAGAGGAAGAGAGAGTTAAACAGTGGCCGTTAAGCGTTATTTAACATGTGATAACTCAGTATGTTATTTCATTTTTCTTTTTATACTCTATTCATTGTCATCAGTAATATAAGCTAGATGACAGAGATGAATATAGCAATTAGTTAAAGTAAATCAATCACAATATTTACAGTACAGATTTAAATTACTACAGTATATTGTGATCATTTTAAATGCATAGAAAATAAATTAATATATTCATTCATTTTACATTATTGTCAACAAATCCCATGAAAAGCCCAACGATGACTTAATCCAATAAACACGTACAAACTGTAAACCTATCCCTCATTTCCATTGATTTCCATATTAAGAACACTGCTACATTGGGTTAAAGTTTGCTTTATTACAATAAATATGTGGCCTGGACTTTGTCTTGAGTCTAAGTCTGAAAATAAAACTTATTTAATAAAAAACTCCAGCTTTTTCTTTTAAATAAAACCATTTGTGACCCATTTTAAAAGCAGTATCAACACATTTTTGGGGCAATTTGGGGGCAGCAGAACGAGCTGTAGATATATTATCAATCTCTCAAACTATCTATACAATTTGATTGATATATTAGCAATTAATTGCCTAGTTACACATCTAGCAGGCATGCAGCAGCATTAGCATTCATGTGGGAGTCGTGTTTCTATCCAACAGACGGGTGATTACGTCTTCTTTTAGCTCTGTTTTGGGCTCCACCACTTTCTGAAGGGAATATCTGGTTCTTTAGCAGCACAGTTATCAAGAGGTTTGTTGTTTTGTTGTTTGCTGCTAAAAAGCGGGGTTGATAAGAGCGGTGTGAATGATTCAAAATAGTAACATTGTCGAGCAGAAAACCAAAAAAATTAGCTTAAAGATGCTAAAACGCTCCAGGAAGCTGATGAATTAGCTTTAGGGTTCATCACTCTTTCACATTACACATTACACCTACTGATCTATTCTGTGCTCTAATGCAGCTTTAAATGATTCACACCTTCAGTAAAAAATTAATGCTGTAATTGAAAAGTATTAAAAGACGGATTTGAGCCTTTTTTTAAGAAATTCGATGACAATACAGAAACATGAAATAACCCTCTAATACATGCATGCATCAACACATTCATGCACATATAATAGCAGAAGTCCTGCCGAAAAAATAGCAACACAAGTGCCAGTGAGTCTCCTGAAGAATTAGCAAAAAAAAAAAAAAAAAAAGAAAAAGAAAAAAGCTCAACGTTGCCAAACAGCTCGGGTTGCCACGGTTACAGTATGCTCAGCAGCTCTCTAACCATTAGGATCAAGGAGGTCATTTACAACAGCGCTAAGCATTTAAGTCCCTGTTCTGTTGTTGGCCGAGTCCACAAAAAGAGACATACAGCAGCGGTCAAGGAAGTAAACAACGCTTAATGGGTGCTAATGTATTTCCTTAAGTGCTCGTCTTGCATACGGACGACGTCAGAATCAATCTTACGCTGGCCGGCTGCCGGTGTACTCTAACAGTCTCATATCCTTTGTTTCCTCTGACCGTCAGGGTTGGGAAGGTTAGTTTGGAAATGTAATAGATTACAGATAACTAGTTACTCTGTTTAACATGTGATAGGTAATGTAGCTGTTTTAATTACTTCATCAAAGTAATGTAACTTATTACATTTGATGACTTTTCTAGTTTTCTAACCAATGTTTTCAGCTGTTAGGGTAAATGTTCCCTCCTTCTGTCCTTCCTTCCTTCCATCTGTCCATCTTTCTTTCCTTCCTTCCTTCCATCTGTCCTTCTTTCCTTCCTTCCAACTGTCCTTCCTTCCTTCCATCTTTCTTTCCTTCCTTCCTTACTTCCAACTGTTCTTCCTTCCAACTGTCCTTCCTTCCTTCCCTCCTTCCCTCCCTCCTTCCCTCCTCCCTTCCTTCCTTCCTTACTTACATCTGTCCTTCCTTCTTTCCTTCCTTCTTCCTTCCTTCCTTCCTTCCTAGCCGATCTAAAATCAGCTGTTAGGGTAAGTGTTCCAGCTGTGTTGTCATGGATACTGACATGATTTATAAGGGAGATCATTTCTTATAAAGCAACATTTATCTCTCATTGTAAAATGTATTCATTAGTTCATGTAGATTTTGGAATATAAAATAAAGATATTTGATGAATAAAGTGGGTTTAATTGGTACTGTGACTCCATTTAAGCTCCATGTGTGCTCCAAATAAGCCCACATCATGATTTATTTACTAAATATATAAAAAAATATTGATTTAAAAGAATTAAAAACAGGCAATATATGTATTCAGTAACATGTTAAATATTAAAAAATGAGGAAAAAACCCTCCTGAGCAAAATCTTAAAGGTGTGACTTCAAACATTCTAGAACATTCTAGAATGTTCTACAGTGTTCTAGAATGTTGAACTTTCTAGTTCAACATTCTAGAACACAAAGCTGCGATGAGTTAATGAAACATGAGACAAAAACCACCCAACTGTCACGACTAGATTAACTCATTAGGAGGTTAATCATCAACATTTTCATCTATAGTTACTTTTATTTTGTAATTAAATAACACAACCGTCTGATAACACTGATTACAAACCAAAGGGAATAAACACAGAGAGAGAGATTGGCAACATTTTGGCTTGAATTTGTGTAGAAAATCCTCTCATTTAAGCCAGTAACACATGTAGGGAAATCTAGGACAAGCTCTGTTCATCAATACTCATTTGTAATGCACGCACACACAAGCAGCAGCACTAGCAGCAGCAGCAGCAGGAGGCCTCGGGGGTTCACTTATTGAAGGTTTCACAAAAAAAAAAAAAAATGCTCGATAAAATACTCAACATGGAGAAGAGTCAAAACGAGAGAGCAAAAAAAAAAAAAAAAAAAGTAGATAATAAGAGAGAAATGAGATGATGGTGATAATTTGACTTTTTCTGCAATATTCAGGTAGGAGCTGACAGGTGGGTGATTTAGAAAGGTTTCCGAATAGACACACACACACACACACACACACATTACACACACATTACACACACACACATTACACACACACAGTTGCTCCCGGTGCTGCCAAGTGTATTTATGGAGTCTAATCTCGCTGTCAGCCACACAGGAAGAGAGGGAGAGCGCGAGGACTGGCTCTTCTTCCAACAACAATCACTCACAGAGGATTCAAACAGGACACATTATTCAACAGAAAACGTCAGGGGAAATCCACAGCGGGCAGATAAGAGCCTCGTCTGGGAAAGAGAGGGAGAAAAAAAAAAGAGAAAAGAGAGAAAGAAAACAAAGCTCGGAGGTAGATATTGCCACAGTCAGCTATACTGTGCGACTGTGATGACGGTTGTGAATGTGTAGACTGTGAAGAGAGGGAAACACTTTCACTGTCTATATATATATATATATTCACCTTTGACCTTTGACCTTTGAACTCTTACTCTAATTTAATCATCAACTTAATCCTAATCCTAAATCCTAAACCACTTACAGGAGGAGTAGAAGACGACAATAATATTTCTCTCTCTCTCTCTCTCTCTCTCTTCTCTCACTCTGCAAGCATTTCGTTCCTTATCATTCAGCTTTAAGCTTCCTGTTGTTCTCCCGGGTCAAATTGACCCCCGTCTGTTTTGACTATTCCTTCTTTTCTCCCATCCTCCCTTCCGTCTGTTCTTCCTTCATCCCCCTTTCTTCCCTCCTTCTTTCCTTCCCTCCTTCCTTTCCTTCCTCCCTTCCTTCCTTCCGTCTGTCCTTCCTTCCGTCTGTCCTTCCTTCATCCCCCTTTCTTCCCTCCTTCCTTTCCTTCCTCCCTTCCTTCCTTCCGTCTGTCCTTCCTTCATCCCCCTTTCTTCTGTCCTTCTTTCCTTCCTTCTGTCTGTCCTTCCTCCCTTCCTTCTTTCTTCTGTCCTTCCTTCCTCTTTTCTTTCCTCCCTCCCTCCTTCCTTCTTTCCTTCCCTCCTTCCTTTCCTTCCTCCCTTCCTTATTTTTTCTGTCCTTCTTTCCTTCCTTCCTCTTTTCCTCTGTCCCTCCCTCCCTCCCTCCTTCCTTCCTGGCTCCCTCCTTTCCTTCCTTCCTTGCTCCCTCCTTTCCTTCCTCCCTCTCTTCCTTCCATCTTCCTCTCATCCTTCCTCCCTCCCCCCTCCATCCTTTCCTTCCTCCTCCCTTCTTTCCTTGACTCGAGGACAACAGGAGGGTTAACTGATATTATGAGTTTTATGAGACATTTCGGAGGGACTCACCAGGTTCTTCAAAAGGGCGGACAGCTCCTTAGTGAGGGAGGAGAACTTGACAAAAGCCGTTCCCAAGTCGGGGTTATCTCGGCTGATGAAGTTGCTCCCGAATTTATCCAAAGCTTGGGCGTAGTTCTCCTCATTTTGCACATGATCTGGCAAAAAAGAAAGAAAGGAAAAGGTCAAACTGGTGATGATTAGCGTTCGAGGACTGGAAGAGGTTTGTGTGTGTGTGTAGTGAAACAGAGAGTTGTGTGCTTTAGAAAGCAGACAGAGGAAACAGTGAGTCACATGCAGCCCAAAATGACTCTACAGTAGCTGATAAGGCCCAGGATAAAATCTAAATAGTTTGTTTTATTGCTATCTAAATGTGTCAACTAACAGAAATATTGAGGTTGGAAGTCCGCTTTGACTCACTGTATGATCTATTGTCTACTTCTATGACCTCAAGTTTAAATAATTAGACTATTAATCGACTATTACATTCATTTCCAACTATTTTTTGAAGAGGACATTTTCCACATTCTCTGGTTTCAGCTTCTCAAATGTGAATATTTTATGCTTATCTTTACTCTTCTATGACAGTAAACTGAATATTTTTGGATTGCAGATTGGAAACAAGACATTTGAGGACTCTGGGGAGCATTTTATAGACCAAACAACTAATCGATTAGTTTTTAATATTGAAAAAGATCATTAATTGCAGCCCTACTTTGACCATTTATAGTATTGTCTGCTTTAAACTATGACTCAGTTTATTGCTTATACTGTGTTTTACACTTAGTTGGAAAGTTGGCTACACTTTTTTAATATACTTGGTTTACTTCCTCTCTTACTTTTTTATTTATTTATATATTTTGATCTCTTACTTTCACAAACCCAGTTGTTCTAGCTTGTGTATTTTATTATATGTATCTCTCTCTATTAAATAAACCATAATAATAACACTAAGCTACACTTTCTGTACTCCAACACGACCATCTCCTCCCTGCATATTTGGCTGATTTCAACACTTCAACAAAAACAAAAACCCAGACCAAACCAAAAAGTTTCCCTTTAAGGTTTTATTAAAAAGTATTGTTAAAGGTTTATATCGTATTATATCAGCACTAGTGTTAAAACATTTCAACACTGAGCCCTACTAGATGCTGTTCCACATTAGAGTCCCTAATTATCAACCAAACAACTCATTGATTCATTGAGAAAACAACCATCAGATTAGTCAATAATGAAACTGATCATTAATCGCAGCCCTACTTTGATCATGTGCAGCATTTCCGCTAGTTTTTTACAGTTTATTGGGAAAGTAACTATCACATTTCCAAATTTTAATGAACACTAACACTTCTCTTATATATTTATACTATTATGGTGTTCACACTATATTATGATATATCTAAAGCAAGCCATAATTATTTACTAGTTCACTTACTGAAAATGAAGGATGCAACATTTAAATGGGAGGTTTTATGATAACCTTTAACAAATATACCAGCTGCAATGAAAAGAAATCATTTTTGTAGATTGTAGGATTCCACTTCAGGTAAAATCATAAAATTTAAGTCTTTAACCTTCCTGTTGTCCTCGAGTCAAGGAAAGAAGGGAAGGAGGAAGGAAGAAAGGAAGGAAGGGAGGAAAGGAAGGAAGGAAAGAAGGACAGAGGAAAGAAAGAAGGTGATGGGGAGGAAGGAAGGAAAGAAGGACAGAGGAAAGAAGGAAGGTAATGGGGAGGAAATAAAAAGAGAAGGAGGGATGGAGGGAGGAAAGAAGGAAGGAAGAAGGAAGGAATGAAGGTAGGAGGGAGGAGGAAAGAGGGACAGAGGAAAGAAGGAGGGAGGGAAGGAAAGAAGGAGGAGAGGGACGACACAAAGGTTAAGATGTTATTTAGTGTGTTTGTATAGTTTATATTATATATTGAATCCAACCAGAATGTAAAGGTTCTTCTTCTTCCAGCTCAGCTCAAACTCTAACTCGTCTGTTTATTTTTACTTTTCAGGACTTTTCCCTCCTCTCTGAATCTCTGAACGGACAACCTGAGGCCAGACGCTGTTATTTTGAGGCTTTATAAACTAAACCGACAGAGCTGTAAAAAGATTTCACAACAACAACAAAAAAAAAAGTTTAAAGAAGTCATGAGACAAGTGAGAAAGGAGGCAGAAGGAGGAAGAGAGAGAGAGAGAGAGAGAGAGAGAGAGAGAGAGAGCTATAAGTAATCTTTCCTTCCTTCCTTCCTTCTTCCTTCCTCCCTCCCTCCTTACACCTTCCTTCCTTCCTTCCTCCCTCCCTCCTTAGACCTTCCTTCCTTCCTTCCTTCTCTCTAAATTCCTTCCTCTTTTTCACCTTCCTTCCTTCCTTCCTTCCTTCCTTCCTTCCTTCCTCCTGTCCTTCCTTGACTGAGGACAACAGGAGGGTTAAGGAGTCAATTATTTTCCTCAGGAGGAGGAAAGAGAGAGAGAGAGAGAGAGAGAGAGAGAGAGAGAGAGAGGAGAGAGAGAGAGAGAGAGAGAGAGAGCTATAAGTAACCTTTCCTTCCTTCCTTCCTTCCTTCCTTCCTCCCTCCCTCCTTACACCTTCCTTCCTTCCTTCCTCCCTCCCTCCTTAGACCTTCCTTCCTTCCTTCCTTCTCTCCTAAATTCCTTCCTCTTTTTCACCTTCCTTCCTTCCTTCCTTCCTTCCTTCCTTCCTTCCTCCTGTCCTTCCTTGACTGAGGACAACAGGAGGGTTAAGGAGTCAATTATTTTCCTCAGGAGGAGGAAAGAGATGAGAGAGAGAGAGAGAGAGAGAGAGAGAGAGAGAGAGAGAGAGAGAGAGAGAGAGAGAGAGAGAGAGAGTAAAAATATGGCTTTAGTCACTTTCTCTCTGTTCTCAGCAGCGGTGAAGACAAACACCTGGAGC